>NW_027799579.1:0-13693 GCF_054177405.1 Leptonychotes weddellii | reverse complement strand
CTTGTGTTCCCTCTCTCGCTGTGTCTCTCTCTGTCAAATAAATGAACAAAATCTAAAAAAAAAAAAAAAAAAAAGATTTTATTCATTTATTTGAGAGAGAGAGCACAGAGGGAGAGTGAGAGGGAGAAGCAGACTCCCCACTGAGCAGGGAGCCCGATGCAGGGCTTGATCCCAGGACCCTGGGATCATGACCTGAGCTGAAGGCAGACGCCCAACGACTGAGCCACCCAGGCGCCCCAGGAGCGGACAACTTACATCCACAAAATATCTGACGTGGATGTTTATGGCAGCTTTATTCATAATTGCCAAAGCTTGCAAGCAACCATGATGTCCTTCATTGGGTGAACGGATAACGCACTGTGGTCCATCCAGACAAGGAGATGTTATTCAGCGCTAAAAAGGAATGAGCGATGACGCCATGGCAAGATGTGGAGGAAACATGAATGCAAATTACTGAGGCAAGAAGCCAATCTGAAGAGGCTGATGCTGTAGGATTCCAGTTATGGAACCTTCTGGAAGAGGCACGACTGTGGAGATGATAGAAGGATCAGGGATTGCCCAGGGGCTGGGGGGAGGGTTGAACACGGGGGCGTGCAGGGGTGCAGTGAGGCTGCTCTGTGTTCTACTACAATTGTGGGCGCACGAAGTTCTGCATTCGTGGAAACCCACAGGACGTACACACATACGGCGAAGCCTAATGTAAACTGCGCACTGCGGTTAACCATCGTGCGTCACTGTGAGCGCTTCAGTGGTAAGGGAGGTCCCACCAGGAGGTGACCAGGAGGGGACCCGTGGGAGGGAGGGCAGCCGACGGGACTCTAACCAAGAGAAGAAAATTGCCCGATGTCCTTGTTTGGCACGAGAGAGGCCGTGAGAGCCGCACAAAGCAGGGGGGGCCACGGGCTCTGTGTGAGGGGACACTGGCCTGCTTCCCTGTGCACCGAGGCTGCCCCTGCCCCTGCCGCAGGGGGTCCAACCGTCGAGGGGCTGACGCCAAGCCTGCAGGCGGTGGGCGCACTTGTGCCTGTGGGCTCTGGTCCCTGATCCCGCGGGTATGGCAGGGCGCCTCCTGAGCGTCCCCGGCCCCCAGCCTTGCCCTTGCACCCCCAAACGTGGTAACCCCCGTCTGCTCGTGCGCAGGCAAAGAAGTGCATCTCCTCGCACCTCAGCACGCTGGCGGACTTCGCCATCGAGATGTTCGACGTCCTGGATGAAATCAACTACCAGTCTTACAACGACTTTGTGCTCCGCGTCGGTATGTGGCTCCCGGCGGTGGCCACTGAGGCCAGCACGCTGTGCCCACCCGACCCGGGTCTCAGGGAGGGGGCGGGGCCTCCCAGGAAGGGGCGGGGCCTCCCAGGAAGGAGGGCGGGGCCTCCCGGATAGGGGTGGGGCCTCCCAGGAAGGGGCGGGACCTCCCAGGAAGGAGGGCGGGGCCTCCCGGATAGGGGGTAGGGCCTCCAAGATAGGAGTGGGGCCTCCCAGGAAGGAGGGCGGGGCCTCCCAAGAAGGGGCGGGGCCTCCCGGGAAGGGGCGGGGCCTCCCGGATAGGGGGTGGGGCCTCCCAAGAAGGGGCAGGGCCTCCCAGGAAGGAGGGCGGGGCCTCCCAGATAGGGGGTGGGGCCTCCCGGATAGGGGGTGGGGCCTCCCGGATAGGGGTGGGGCCTCCCAGGAAGGGGCGGGGCCTCCCAGGGGCGGGCCTGGGAACGCAGGGACCCTACCTCTGAAAGTTGGCAACTGGGACCAAGGACCCAAAGGGGCGCTGCCCAGCTCTCGAAACACCTCTGAGTCCACATGCAGCTGGAGGAAAGTGCCCCCAAAGTGGTGGTTCTAGCCGGGATGGCGTGAGGACGGTAACAGCGGGGCCCGCCAGAGCGGGGGCGTGTTCTCCCCAGCACAGCTCTGCCTGAGGCCAGGTGCCTGCCAGGTCTGCATGCCCACGTTCCGGCTTTGTCCTCAGCTGGAGCTCCACCATCCGTGTAGTGATGTTCTGGGAAACAGACACTGTTCCCGCCCCCCTGGGGGACCTGGCGGGGTGAGAGCCCAGGCCCTTCTACCCAGCAGGCAGGCTCTGTCTGGTCCGTGCCCCAGCAGGCATGGGGGAGCGGCCCCTCAGGCCCCTGTCTGGTCCCCGGCTCCACCCCAGGGCCATCCCGCTGCCAGGCCTGAGGCACTGACGAGGCCGGTGGCCGAGACGTCATTAGCATCTCTGCCTAACCCAGAAAGTCTGTGCATGGGTGCAGAACGGGGACACAACGGGGACACGTGACGTGGCGTCATCAGGAAGCCCCGTTGGGGGATGGCTACAGGGGTGATTGGCACTCTTCGGGCACGTCGGCCCCCGAGCCACGTAAAGAGAAGGGGACCTCTGCTCTCCTCTCCAGAACATCCCGAAAGGCTGAGCAGTTCTGGGCCCCACAGCTTGAACGCCCTGCAGGGTCGCAGCCAGGGGAACCGTCAGGAGAGACTGTCCCTCCTGGAAAGGGACTGCGGGGGGACACAGTCCTACAGCCTGAAAGGCCAGGCTTCCTAGCCGCAGGGTCGGTGCGGGGTCGCTGGCCCGGGAAACAGGACTCTCTCCATGCCCGGGGGTCCATGTGTGAGCAGACACTGGGGGCCCCCTCTTCCCAAGTGGTGGGTCTCTGCTTCAGGAAGGGGCCCTGTGCTAGATGCTAGATGACCCCAGGAATCCATGATCCCGAGAGGGGCAGCTCATTCCCTCGGAAGCCTTGCTGGTGCCCACGGCGCTCCATGGCTGTCTTCCAGGCATCAATGTTGGCCCCGTGGTGGCCGGGGTGATCGGGGCTCGGAGGCCACAGTACGACATTTGGGGAAACACGGTCAACGTGGCCAGTCGGATGGACAGCACCGGCGTCCAGGGCAGAATCCAGGTCAGTTCACTAGAGATGCCCGAGGCACATCCTGCAGGTGCGAGACGGTGCAAAAGGCCGGGGGCCAGCCCGGCCTCCCTCTTCTGGGCAGGGACACGAGGCCGCCTAGCACAGTGTGTCTGTGACCTGCAGGGCAGGACCCGAGACCAGGGGTGGTCTTGGTTTGGTTTGTCCTGTGGCTTTGGGGGTCAGCTCCCACGTGGCCATGTGTGGAGGCAGGGGCACGGTGGGTGCTGGGGTCCCAGCGGGCCTGTCCGGCACCCAGGACCCTGCCCACCTGCCCGGCTGCCGTAGACGGAGGGGCTTCCTTGGGTTTGGAAGGGCGGGTGCTGTGGGGCTGCCTGGCCAGGAGCCTGTGGGCGACCCTGACAACCTGTAGCAGCCCCCCAAAGCTCCGGGACGGAGGCTGCTCTTCCCAAGCGTGCACAGGTGTGGGCAGCTCTCGGGGCCCGCCTTCCAACCATGTGAACCCAGGTCTGCCGGGGCGCACGCTGCAGTCCCCGGGGGCCTCGGGGGAGACGGAGCCCGTCCCCCAGTGTGGCCGTGGCTGGCCTCTGGGCACCCACGGGGCTGGGGCGGGAAATGCAGGGCGCTCTGTGAGCGGCACCAGGTCCCGCGCTGGCCTCTCCCTCTGCCCTGATCCCTGACAAGGTCCCCCAAGACCCACGTGTACCCGGGTGCAGGCTGCCAGCTCTCCTGCGGCCGTGTGTTCGGTCCCCGCCTGCCTCTGGCAGGTGCCTGCTACGCCCTTGGATTCCTCGGTTTACCCGTCAGGAGACTCTGCTCAGAGCGGAGGCGTCTGCAGTCTTTCCTTCGAATTTCTTGTATTGTCATGAAACACACACACGTTTACAATCCTCACGTGCGTGAGCGTGCGACTCAGAGGCGCTAAGTGTGTCTGCATCGTCCCGCCGCCATCCCACAGCCCGTCCCAGGACACCGCGCCTTCCCGGGCCGGGTCACCCCCAGGGGGGACTGGGCGAAGGCCCGTCCACTCTCCAGCTGGCCACTGTCTCACGTGAAAGTTCGCAGTTTCCACGACCAGATAGCAGCAAGCCCCTCCCCTGCTCAGCACCAGGACTGTTCCCTGTGGCCCCCGAGGGCCGTTCTCCACGACGTGGCCGCTGCTCGTGGCCTGGCCTGCCCTGGCTGCTGGGCTTCCGGCGATGTGCCTCCCAGCTCTCTGTCCCCTGGCTGCACTGCAGGGACCCCCTTCCATGGCCCCCACCCTCGTGCCTGTGTGTGGGTCCCCGCATGGAGCCAAGAGCGCAGGGCAGATCCACAGGGTACTGTGGATGACCACAGCCCCGTGTGCCCCCATTCTGAGCCAGGCGCCCACCTCATGGGGTCCCGGGGCTCCGACAAGCCTTGTGACCCCCCCCCAGGCGGCCACTCTGCGTGCTGGAGCAGTTCTTCGCACGCCCCCCACGGCCACCTCCCTGCGTGTCTGTGTCTGGACTCCCCGAGGCACAGAGCACTCGGCTGTCCCGTGAACGCCCCTGTCCCCCAGAGGACCTGCGACAGGGGAGCTCTATGCAGACGGGGGCCCCTTCCCCTGCATCAGGCCCGGGGTCAGCGTCTGGGGTGCGTGCACCAGGGCAGGACTGCCGTCAGTGTGGGTAAGACGCAGTCCGTCCGTCGGGGCCCCCGGTGCTGCCTGAACCCCTTCTGCCGAAGGACTACTCCCGCCCGCGGCCCCGTACGCGCACCTCCTCCCGTGTTGAGGAGAAGCACGCCCCACCGTTGCTGCTTTTAGGAGTTCTTCCTCTGCTGGGCCCAAATTAGACATCCGGTTCTTTCCTGGAAGAAGTGCGCGAGGGACTCCGATGTTAGCCATCCAGCTTTGCCTGTCCTGCTTCTCCCTGTCCAGGCCTCTGGCTGGTGCCTGGGGTGCCACAGGGCTCCCACCTGGGCCTGCTGCCGCATCTCGGTGCCCTGTCCAGCCTGCCGTGCACCCTGGGCCCTCCCCTCGGAGACCATGGCTTCCCCAGGCTTGTCCGGGGCTAGTGGGCGGTGCAGCCCTCAGGCTCTCCCGGCCAGGGCCCCTCGAGTCCCCTGGCACTGTCTGATGTTGGGGACAGGTTGCGGGGGGTGGAGGAGGGAGCCCCCTGTGCGGCCCTGCCCCCGGCATCCTCCCCTGCCGACCCCGGGGACGCTCGCTTGCTTTCCTCCGCTGCAGGTGACCGAGGAGGTTCACCGGCTGCTGCGAAGGGGCACCTACCGCTTCGTGTGCCGCGGGAAGGTCAGCGTCAAGGGCAAGGGCGAGATGCTGACGTACTTCCTGGAAGGCCGGACCGATGGAAACGGCTCCCAGGCCAGGTCCCTGAACGCAGAGCGGAAAATGTGTGCTTACGGACGAGCCGGCCTCCAGACCAGACTGGCCACAGGCCCGCCCCCGGCGGCCCCCACGGCCGGCCTCCCGGTCAGAGCCGGGCTGGGGGCTCTGCAGGGCTCGGGGCCCCCCCCGGGCCCGCCAGGCCAGCACCTGCGCCCCGGAGCAGCTGGGAAGGAGGCTTAGCTGGCTGCTGGGGGCTCAGGGGCTCCAGCAGGGACCAGCCCGGCCCACAGAGCAGGGCCGGCGGCCGGAGGCTGGGCTGCGGAAGGGGTGCCGTCCAGGCGTGACCCGAAGCAGCCGGGCAGTGACGGGCCAGGGGAGCCCTGCCCGCCTGGACGCTGAGGCTTTCAGGGGACTGTGCTCGCTCGGTCCTCTCCTCGGTGGCTGAGGAGCGGCTGCCGGGGTCGGTCAGCTCAGCGTCTGGCGTCGGGACCTTGTGAATATGCTCCGCGGCCGCAGGCTTCGCTGAGCCAGAGCCGTGGAGCTGTGGCCGGCAGAGCGGGAGCATGCCCCGAGGAGGCCCGTGGCAACCCCGGCTGGAAGCCAGGCCTCCCGCGTGCGGCAGGGCCGGAAGGGCAGGCCCGGGGCCCAGGCGGGCGGTTTGGGGAGAAGCCCTGCCGCACAGAGCGGGCCCCGCTGGCTTCCTTCGGGAGCGGTTTCTGCCAAGACCCAGAGGCAGGTCTTCTGGAATTCTTGGGGCCCCGAGCCACGTCTCTGTGTCCCGACCAGCATCGTCCCTGCTCTGCCTGCCCGTCCCGCGTTGTCCCTCGGCCCCCGGATGGCCTCGGCCCTACAGACCCTGGCCTCTCTCGTCGGGGGAGGAACCGAGGTCGGGGTCGCGGGCCCCTTGCTGTCCCCGCGTCTGGGGCTCCTGCTCTTCTCACAACAGCACAAGCTTCCCGGGCGGATGAGCCCGCGCCCCGGACGTGGGATTCGGGGTGCGTGTGGGCTGCACCTGTGTGGAGAGCTCCGCAGGTGACTCTGGGGAGATCTGGGGGTCTCCCGCGCACACAGGTGCAGACCGAGGACACGCGGGATGTGCTGTTAGGGGTGCGGGGCGGCGGCTCCGGCCGCAGGAGGAAGGCAGCTGGGCACCGGCGGGCGGGGCTGGGCTCACTCTGGCTGAGCCCCCGTCGATGTCCCGGGGCTGCTCCCATGGTGGGCTTGTGAGGCGTGGCGTCCTCCGGGGTCTCAGCCCTGCCCGGCCGGGTTGCAGCCAGCCTGGGCAGCCGTCGGGCCGTGTGTGGACAGGCCAGCTGATGCGGGACTCTGGACGGAAGTAGGTGGGCCGACGGCCTCCCTCCTGAGAAGCAGCTCTGTGCTGAGCCACTGAGTCCTTCTCAGCCTTTAGAGACATGGCGGGATTCCATCAGGGGAAACCGAGCCATCCTGAGAGTCCTGTGAGCATGCGGCCCGCGTGGTGAGCCTGTCTGTGCCAGGCTGCAGGGCAGAGGACCTGGCCAGGGTCCTGGTGCCCGCCTGCTGGTGGCGGCCAAGCTGCCCCCGGGGCAGGGCAGGGGGGCGGCAGACCGCACCGTGGCCCCGACTCCGTGCTCTGCCGCACGGCAAAGGGACTTCACAGACGGAATTGAAGGTACGGGCCTTAAGCTGGGGCAGGATCCTGAGCTCTCTGGGTGGACCACCTGCCCCCCTCGAAGTGGACAGAGAGGGCGGCCCGGATGGCCCAAGCATGAGGTAGCTGTTTAAAGATGCGGGGACCCGACATCAGCCATCGGGGAGAGGAGCTGGTCGCCCCCGCGGACACACGCCACGGATTCCGTGTCGACCCGGGCGAGCCGGGGGGCGGGTGGACGCCCGTGAACTCTCCGCAGCGCCCCCAGCCCTGCCGGGCCCGGACCTGGGGTCTGCACAACCAGGAGCTCTGGAGCCCTGCAGGCGTGGCCACCGGTCGTGGCAGCGGCGGGAGGCCGTGGGACCCGACGGTTGTGGGCCGGCCGCCATGACCACCCACGGCGGCGCCGCGGCCCAGCTCCCAGGAGCGCACACTTCTGTCATCAGCAGTCCAGACCCTACCGCCCCGAGGGCGCAGCAGCCCCCACAGCGGCCCTCGGAGGCGGGTGCGCGACGTCTTCCTCTTTATTTGTGATGAGACCGTATGATCTTGCCTTATTTATTTTTAATCTTGTACAGCATCCACGGACAAACGTTAGCCTTTCGAGTAGGGTTCTCTCTAAATTATTTAAGATGCTCTGTAAATAGTGAACTGTTTCAGGGGACACCTGTTCACTCCCACCAAAAATGAGAACAGCCCCCTGCCCCGTGCGAACGGCACGCTTTACCCAGATGTTGACATCCCTAAGGCACCGCGCCCCTGCTTGGGGAAGCCCCGGCACTGGGGGGGCCCTGCGTGTCCCTCGTGTGCTGCTTACGCCCAACCTCACAGTAGCGCAGAAGGCAGCCCCAAACTTCCAGACGCTTCCACGGACCACCGGGCCCGGGGGGTCCGCTGCATGGGGTGTGTGTGCTGCAGCGTGGAGCCCCCCACAGACCAGGCCCCCCGAGCCTGCACGTTTGTCAGACCCCAGAGCCAACAACGCTTCAGACCCTTTCTGTCTCCAGAAGCAATAACTAACTCTAAACTGCGGTCCAAAGCCAATGGTGATTCCAGCATAAGCCATGTGCACGAGTTTGCCCGAGTTCAACCACGCTGTGGGGGGCCCGACACCCCCACGGCCCCCCAGCCCCTCCTGCAGACCCAGCTCAGGCCCCACGCTCTGCGGGGTTTGCCGTCGGTGCGCGGGACATAGGAGCAGAGGGCCTGCCTCAGCCCCGTCAGTGAAGTCGCCCTCGGGGCGAGAGCAGGTCTGTGCACGCCTGTGACCCTCCTGACCCGTCTCAGCGCGTCCACGGGGTGCGGTGAGCCTCGGGGCCAGGACGCCGTCCTGCCTGGTGAGCCTGGTTGACGTGTGGGCTCTGAGCCCCACCGGACCCATCCAGCCTTCAGGGGCACCAGGCGCTGGTTCCACCTGGTGGGAATGCCGTGCTCTCGTCCCATCAGCACCCAGAAGTAGTATGAAGCCCCTCCTTTGTCCTGCTGCTCAAGAAGGAAGGGTCCTGTGGGCCTCCCAGACAGGTGGACCGTTTCCACTCCCGCGTATGGTCCTGTGATTCCTTGAGTCGGGGGGCCCTGCGGGCCCCTCCCCGTGTGGCAGGCTCGCCCACAACACGCACACAGCCTGCGAGGCAGGTGCTCCCTCAGCGTGTGCCCGCCACCACGTGGGAGCCGGGCAAGGGGGCTGGCGGGCGCCCCACCACGCGCCCAGCAGCCCTGACCCGGCGGGTCACAGGGCACTCCCAGCGCTTGTAATTCTGAGGCATGTGGGCCTGTTGGCTCTGTAGAAAGTCACCCCGGAAACCGACCTGACCTGATTTTGTAGTGGCGTCAATGAAAAAAAACGACAAAACTAAAAAAGCAAAAAATCAACCTTCTTAGAGGCAGTTGATTTCAAAATGTTTGGTCTGGTGAAAGGAATAAGGGGCAAGCTGAGGCCCGCTGGAAGCTGGAGGGCACAGCCGTGTCCCTGCACCCGGACATCCTGCCTCCCCAGCTGCGGTTTGCTTTGAAAGCTGCCTGGGACTTGGAGCCCCAACACCCTCTGAGGGAGTGTGGGGACCACGTGAAGATGTGACCTTTCTTCTCACAGTGTCTTGGGGTTTGCATTTGCCCCCATGAATCTTAGGCTGGGGTGGGTTGAAGTCTGGTTCAGGGAATGGATTGCTAGGGGTGGCCTGAGGACTCCCCTCCTGGAGGGCAGGGTGGGGATGGGGCCACGGCCTGAGGACCCCCCTCCTGGACGGCAGGGTAGGGATGGGGCCACGGCCCGAGGACCCCCCTCCTGGACGGCAGGGTAGGGATGGGGCCACGGCCTGAGGACCCACCTCCTGGATGGCAGGGTGGGGATGGGGCAGATGGCCAGGAAGGCTCAGTTTGGCTCAGCCTGAGGAATAAACTCCCAGCTGTGAATTTTGCCAAGATGGACTTGGGAGGTGGGGGGTTGGCGCTGACAGGCAGGCCCCTGGGGAGTGGGGCGGGGTCCTTGATTCTATGAGAGCATTCTACTTGGCAGCCCACAGAGCACCTTGCCCGTGTGTCGCCCATTGGCCACTTACAGCCCCCACGGTATCGTGAGGGATCTGGGGCTCAGAGAAGTTATTGACTTAAGCGAAGTCCCACAGCGCGAGTGGCAGGACCAGGATTTATGCCAGCCTGCCTGTCCCAAGCCCTTGGTTTTCCATCGTACTCAGTGGCTCTTCGTTGACGCCGAGTTGGGTTTGAGGGAGCCCCCTAGCTGGTCTGCACCCAGGTGCCCACTGCAGTGGAGGGACCCTGGCAGGCTGGTTCGGAGTGTTTGCCCCACAGCCCGCCCCGGGTGTGCCCCGGGGAGCTCAGTCAGAACGCTGTCCTCACAGTGGACCTCCCAAGGACAGTCTGAGTTAGCCTGAGAAGTCCCACCTTGTCTCGCTTTCCATCCTAAATCTGTCGTGCCCACAGCCTGTCCTGTCTGAGAAAACACAGACCCCCCCTTCAGCAGGGAGGATGGTTGCCCATGTCTTTCTGCATGGTCTCTCTAGCATCAAGCTGGGAGACGGAGCCCCCAAGGCACACACGCTTCCTCACGTCCACGGAGCCGGGTGGCCCCCGAGTCCCGGCTGAAGGCGCGTGAGCCCCGGGAGGCCGTCGGTCGAGTCGGCCGTCTCTGCTCCGTCTTGCCTGGTGGAATGGCCATCTGGTGCCTCACGCCACGGGAGCGGTATGGGCGGTGAACGTCCCTTCCTGCAGGTCGGGGGACGGCCAGGGCAGGTTTCCGTGAGAACGCGTGGAAGGCAAGACGGGGATCGTGGAGGCTGGCCGGAAACCGGCAGCCTCCCGGGCCCCGACTCCTTCGGCTCCGGGCAGCTCAGACGTCGTTCGGAAGCTCGGTTTGCAAACAGCTCGCATCACGTGCTGAGAGCTGATGTTTAAACAGAGAGGTGGTCCTAGACCAACGGCCGAGAGAGCTGGGTGACTCTGGGCTCCCTGACTGCATATAGTGTGCGGGACCATCTGCAGAGCGCTGTGTCTGTGGCCTCTCGCTCCCCACGGCGCGGGCCACGGGCCCACCAGCAGCCAGAACTGTTTCTTGCCTCCCACCAGCAGCCCCAACCAGCCCCCGGGCCCCGGGCACGAAGCACGCGTCTCAGGGGACCGTTCCCCAGTCGCGGGATCCCGAGGAAGCCCGCTACCACCTTTGTGCACTCCGGGGCGCCTGCGCAACCGAGCTCCCGTCCCGGAGGGGCGCGCGCGGGCTCGCCTTCGCCCTGTACAAACTGTGGGCTCGCACGCACGTGCCCTCTGAATTGCATGCCCTGAAATCCCCACGTGTGTGAAACCCACTTTGAACTTGAAAACACGCAGCATGCGCGGAGGGACAGGCCCGCCTTGGGCCATCTGCCGGCTGGCCGCAGAGCGTCCCCGCGACACGGTGCAGCCTGGGGCCCCGGCCTGTGGGGCCAGCGCCTGCGGTCGTCACGCAGCGTCCCCCAGCCCGGACGCCCCTCGTCCCTGCCCGCCCCCCCCGGGCCACACGATTGCACACCACCTTGCACAAGGAAGGTAACGAATCGATCGCGACCACCTTAGAGTAGCTTCCATTCTCACCGAAGGTAAACCCAAAGCCCACCCTTGATTTTCTTTCCTCGCCGAGAAAGGCCGGATACGCCCCTGCGCCCTTCCGTGTCCGGCTGGGTGTGGCTTTGCCGCTCGATGGAATGCAGGGGTGGGTGGGCACGGGGACACGCTCTCTACCCACGGAGCTCGCTCGAGAATGGTTCTGCAGACACGGAACCAGGTGACGGGGTCAGAGTGACGGCAGCTCACGGTCACCAGGTAGCTTCTCTCGATAGATTTGTATAATCAATACGGGTCTATTTTTACGTCAACCCCACACTGTACCTTCCAGTCTTTTCCAAGATTGTTCGACTGAGACAAGTCACTGAATAATTGGTCCTATTTTTATTAACAAACCAGTGAACGGACTGAAATGTTAACGTGAATGTACATTTCTTAATTGCGACTTTTCTACTGAGTGTTTGCACTATACTTTCTGGAATCTTATTTAACAAAAATAAAGGAAAAAATTGCTTGACTAAAAACCCGGTGGCCGTTTTACTCGCGAACCGCGGGGTTTTGTGGCTTGTGGGAAGACGCGCCTCCCTGCAGGGGGACTGTGGTGTCCTCTAGTGTCGGCGGCCCGACCTCTGGGCCAGACTCGGCTCCTCCTCTGACCGCGGGGCGGGGGGGTGCGGGGGCTCGGCTTCTGCTCCCAACCGGAGACTCTGGGGAGGACGACGTGTACCTCCCGTGGTTCTCAGACTGCTCTCGGACTAACCGGTCAGGGACTGTTGTTGAAGGCAGACCAAGGGTGGACAGCAGGGGTGGGGGTGCGCCACCAGCAGGCTGAGCCAGGATGTTCCCTAAAACCGGGCTCTGCAGCCCAAGGTCAGGCCAAAGTCAGGGCCTAGCAGAGAAGAGGCTGTGAGGCATCAGACCAGAATGTTAGGGAGGGTTTGCCACCGGCCACCCTCCACCAGGACACACCTAATGCCACCGTCCAGGGAAGCCCCCTCCTACCCAAAGAGTGGGCAAGAGAAGAAGGGTTGGTGCAGGGACCCCGCAGCTGGTGGGGAGGCAAGGACTGGGCCAGACTCTGGGGATCATGAGAGCGTGGCCCGGGCTCGGCACATCCCGTAGAGCCTGAGACCCCGTCAGCGGGGGAGGGGGGTGGAGGGGCTGCTGGACTCTGCCCCCTCTGAGGACGCCCTGAATCCCAGGGCAATTTCCAGACCCCACTCACTCGGCATTTTCCCTTAGAGGTCTGGCAGACACATCAAAGGGAACGCACCATCCTGAGGGGTGTGAGTGGGTGAGAGAGGCTGTTCTTTGAAGGAGCAGGTCCCCCAGTCATGGCGCTGCTAAGTCCAGTCTGCAGGGCAGGCGGCAGCTGGAGACGCAGTGAGGAGCTGAGGTTGCATCTCAAGTCCGATGGCTGCCTGGAGGCAGAATCCCCTCCTCCCCTAGGAGGACCGCAGTCTTTTCCTCTTCAGGCCTTCAACTGATTGGACGAGGCCCACCCACATTATCGAGGGCGATCTGCTTTAATCACAGCCCACTGCTGTAAATGTTGATCTCACCTAAACCAGACCTTCACCCTGACATCTAGCCTGGCGTTTGACCAAACTGGGCACAGTGGCCCAGCCAAGCTGACACATAAAATGAATCGTCACAAATGTGTATCTTTAAGCTCAAACGAAATCAATCCAAAGTAAAGGAATTTAAAAAATCCTTATGAAAAGCACAATATCCCCAGAGAAACAGGACATTTACAGAATCCTCCGAGAAAGGGATACAACCAACCAGGAAGCAGGTGGACACTTGTCCAACTTGTCCAACAGAACCATCCATGAGGGAAACGCGCATGAGAACACAAGGGTACCGTGTCACCTTTCCAGCTGGTACGTGACTTAATTATGATTATTTTTTATTTTTTGGTACGTGTTTTAAAAGCTATCGTAAAACTAGCAAAGCTGCAGTGAGCGCTCACTCGGACACCGCTCACGGGCCCCGCACCTCGCTGGGTAATACCCAGCGGGGACCACACGATGGGAACACCGTTTAACCCACAAAAGGACTTGGAGGATTCTAACAACACTGGTAGACATTGGTACAAAATGCTTTGTTCCACGCCCCCATCCCCAATCCTGTGAGTGGGGTGTGGTAATACCCTGCTTGTGCCCTCGGCGAGGCTGCCTGGCATGCGGGACCCCACCCCAGCCCTCGAGCAGGGGATCCGGAGCACGGACAGTCTGTGTCCCACCGAGGCGGCCACGCACACATGGGTGGGCCTGGGGCCTGCGTGCAGCCCCGTGGGGCCAGCAAAGGAACGGGGCCCCCGGTCCGGCACCCCCCCACGGAGCCAGGTTCCCACCTTCCCGCTCAGATGCGCCGGGCGAGCACCTGCTTGGCGTCACCTGCAGGGAGCCCAGGTGGAGGTGCAGCTGAGCCACCAGAACGGAGGTGAACACGGGTTGTTTTGTCTTTGTTTCGCAGCAAAAAAACAATTTTAAAACACCAGGCGCTAAGACTTGACTGGAACGTGATGCACAAACCAGACGCTGCAGCGAGGCCACTGAGCAGCCCCTCAAACCAGGTTTCTGACACGGTGAACGTCAAATACAGACACCCCGGATAAATAGCTTATTTTAGGAAGAAAACGTATAGTTTTGAAGATTAGATTAGAAGGGGATCACTTCTCATTTCACGCTGAACAGAAACTGCACGGGGAGAAGCATGCTACGGGGCTCACTGGCTGTGGCGCGGGCGCGTTCCTGAAGAGGACCCTGGTTCAGAGACCCCGAGGGGTCCCCGTCTATGCAGCCCGGACCAGCAGTGCCCGCGTCCCGAGCGCCG
>NW_027799578.1:0-283 GCF_054177405.1 Leptonychotes weddellii | reverse complement strand
GTTTGGGGACCTGGGATTTGAAAAAAAGCTCCCCAGCAGGATGGCCACATCCCCTCTCCCACCAGCAGAATAAGGTAGTCCTTCTTTTTTTTTTTTTTTTTTTTTTAAAGATTTTATTTATTTATTTTAGACAGAGAGAATGAGAGAGACAGAGAGCACATGAGAGGGCGGAGAGTCAGAGGGAGAAGCAGGCTCCCTGCTCAGCAGGGAGCCCGATGCGGGACTCGATCCCGGGACTCCGGGATCATGACCTGAGCCGGAGGCAGTCGCTTAACCAACTGAG
>NW_027799577.1:0-283 GCF_054177405.1 Leptonychotes weddellii | reverse complement strand
ATCAACTCTTTGTTTTTAAATCTTTTTTTAACTTTACATTTACATTTTGTAGATATTCCTTCATTTGGGGCTTACTTTCACTGTATTCAGTTCTATTTTTGTATATATATATAAGTTTTGCTTTCTTTACAATTTTGGGATTTAGTGTCTTCTAACAAACAGAACAAAATACACCTCGGACTAAGTGTATCACCCTGTTCTGTCCACCTGGGAGATTATATTCTCTCCTTCCCCCCCTTTTTTTTTGGTTTCTGACCTCTTCGGATTGTCTATTTCACTTGGG
>NW_027799576.1:0-283 GCF_054177405.1 Leptonychotes weddellii | reverse complement strand
CTTACTGAATATTGTAACTTTGGCATTGCCCCCATGTAATGTCAACACTTTATAAATAACATTTCCTGGAAATTTTTAGTGTCCTGTGTTGGGAATAAAACTTTTCCTCTACTGTGTTAGGTTGTACAGGTCAGGGCCTGTGAATTAACTAACAAAAGACAGATTAATAGGAGAAAAGATATAGTTTTTTTTTTTTTTTAATCTTTTTTTTTTTATTCTTATGTTAATCCCCATACATTATTACATCATTAGTTCTAGATGAAGTGTTCCATGATTCATTGTT
>NW_027799575.1:0-283 GCF_054177405.1 Leptonychotes weddellii | reverse complement strand
TTCCTGAGAACATCAGAATCTAGTCAGATTCTCCAGAAGTTTCATAGAATGTTAATTGGATTTTGTGTAAATCATTGTGAGGGTTATAATGAATTCATGTATAATTCATTCTGTATGAATTTATGCACATTTTCAATCAACTTTTGATGTTTGTGACTATAGAGCACAGATCAGATTTGAGTCAATGAATTAATCTAAACTAATAATGAAGACATTTTATCTCCATTGCCCCCTTAACTTGAGCAATTTAGATGTATAAATAGCCAAATTGAATTTAATTCCC
>NW_027799574.1:0-283 GCF_054177405.1 Leptonychotes weddellii | reverse complement strand
GATTAAAACAAACTGTGAGTATTTTTATTAACATAGAAATAGCCCAACAACTTGCTGTCTGGCACATCTGAAGTATTATTATGTAGGTTTTCCTAGGAACTGTCAAAAAAGATATGTTTCCGGGCGCCTGGGTGGCTCAGTTGGTTAAGCGACTGCCTTCGGCTCAGGTCATGATCCTGGAGTCCCTGGATCGAGTCCCACATCGGGCTCCCTGCTCGGCAGGGAGTCTGCTTCTCCCTCTGACCCTCCCCCCTCTCATGTTCTTGCTCTCTCTCATTCTCTC
>NW_027799573.1:0-283 GCF_054177405.1 Leptonychotes weddellii | reverse complement strand
CCATCTAGAGCCGGTGTCCACTATACGGGTTGTATGAGAGAGAACACCTCATATGTGCTACTACGTGGGGTCAGAGCTGGGAGGGACCCTTCCCCGGAGAACCCTGAAGGTAAATAGCCAGGTGGACAGGGGTGGGGGATCTTCCTCCGCTTCAAAGAGGTAATATTAGATAGGAGATGGAAATTTGGGCAGAACTGACACAAGGTAGGACACAAGTAGAATGAGAAAGACAGGCAAAGGTAGACCCTTGAGCTTGGCTGGTCTGCAGGTGAGATGGAGGGGA
>NW_027799572.1:0-283 GCF_054177405.1 Leptonychotes weddellii | reverse complement strand
CTATGCTATGCTCTGCTATGCTATTCTATGCTGTGGTGCGCTGTGCTATGCTGTGCTGTGTTAACTTATGCTATTCTATGCTGCGCTGTGCTGTGCTTTGTTGTTCTGTGCTATGTAGTGCTATTCTATCCTATGCTCTTCTATGCTGTGCTATGCTATGCTGTGCTATGCTGTGCTGTGCTGTGCTGTGCTGTGCTATGCTGTGCTGTGCTATGCTGTTCTGTGCTATGCTATGCTCTGCTATTCTGTGCTGTGCTCTGCTCTGCTCTGCTATGCTGTGCTA
>NW_027799571.1:0-283 GCF_054177405.1 Leptonychotes weddellii | reverse complement strand
GCTCCCGTCCCTGTCCTGGCCCAGCTCTGGAAGCTTCTGAGTCCCGGGCCTGAGGGATTTGAGGCTCCAGCCTCTCAGCAGCACGTGACCTTTGGTTGCAAAGATAAAGTCTGACCTCACCCAAAGCACAGCTACAGTCTCTGGAAACAGCCCTCAGGAGCCAATTTTTCAGGCGGCAGTTGGCTTGAGCCCCGTGACCGGCCTGGGTGAGCAGGTGCGTGGTCACCTGTCTCTGTGTCCCTGTTGTGAGCTGGGGGCAAGTGCTCTTAATAGGTGTTCAGCA
>NW_027799570.1:0-283 GCF_054177405.1 Leptonychotes weddellii | reverse complement strand
CTGTCCCCAGAGGCGTGCTGTCCACAGAGACCTGAAGGCAGAAACCCCGCTCTTGGAGGCTGACGGGAACATCACGATTGCCCACTCTGGCTTCAGCAACAGATTCGCCGTTTCCAACAGGCTGGACACGGTCTGCGGCAGTCCCCCTGTGCTGCCGCCAGCTCTCCCAGGGGAGAACGGAGGGGGGAGTCCTACACGCTCTGGTCAACACGTTCCTGCCTTTTGAGGGACAGAACGTCAAGGAGCTGGGGGGGCGGCACGGAGCAGAAGGCATCACATTCCA
>NW_027799569.1:0-283 GCF_054177405.1 Leptonychotes weddellii | reverse complement strand
AATGTTTTTCCATCTTTTTGTGTCTTCAAGTTCTTTCATGAGTGTTCTGTAGTTCCTAGTATAGAGCCTTTACCTCATTGGCTAGGTTTATTCCAAGGTATCTGATGGGTTTTGGTGCTATTGTAAATGGAATCAATTCCCTAATTTCTCTTTCCACAGTTACATTGTTAGTGTATAAGAAAGCAACTGATTTCTGTGCGTTGATTTTGTATCCTGCCATATTGCTGAATTGCTGTATGAGTTCTAGTAATTTGGGGGTGGAGTCTTTTGGGTTTTCCACATA
>NW_027799568.1:0-283 GCF_054177405.1 Leptonychotes weddellii | reverse complement strand
GCCTACAAGCAGGCTCACAGGGAGACGGTGGTGAGGTGCGTGAGGGACCAGCGGTGGCCACTCCGGCGGCCCCTTCCCATCCATGGGGGATTTTATTTTAATTTAAAACCATTTTCATGTATTCCTCTAATTCGTTTTAGGTTTAACAAAGCATTTACAGATCAAATAATCTGTTTGCTTTCCTCCCCGTGCTCGAATCTCCTGTCCCACGCCTGCAACTCCCCGCTTTCCTTCCTGTCAGAGGGCGTGGGACGCGTAAGCCCATCTTTAGAAAGGAAAAGGT
>NW_027799567.1:0-283 GCF_054177405.1 Leptonychotes weddellii | reverse complement strand
AGGGTGCCTGGGTGGCTCAGTTGGTTAAGCGACTGCCTTCGGCTCAGGTCCTGATCCTGGAGTCCCGGGATCGAGTCCCGCATAGGGCTCCCTGCTCGGCAGGGAGTCTGCTTCTCCCTCTGACCCTCCTCCCTCTCATGCTCTCTGTCTCTCATTCTCTCTCTCTCAAATAAATAAATAAAATCTTTAAAAAAAAAAAAAGATGTGGTGTGTATATACATATATGTACATGTATATACACACACACATACAATGGAATATTAGCCATAAAAATAGAATGAAA
>NW_027799566.1:0-283 GCF_054177405.1 Leptonychotes weddellii | reverse complement strand
GGTTAAGCGACTGCCTTCGGCTCAGGTCATGATCCTGGAGTCCCGGGATCGAGTCCCGCATTGGGCTCCCTGCTCGGCGGGGAATCTGCTTCTCCCTCTGACCCTCCCCCATCTCATGCTCTCTCTCTCTCTCATTCTCTCTCTCAAATAAATAAATAAATAAAATCTTAAAAAAAAAAAAAAAATGAAGTCTTGGGGAAGAGTGTTCTAGGCACATGGAACAGCAAAGGACTTGATATAGGAATAAGGTCAGTGTGTTTGGAGGTGAGAAAAATGGCTAGTG
>NW_027799565.1:0-283 GCF_054177405.1 Leptonychotes weddellii | reverse complement strand
GTGACTTTTCAATTTGCACTTTCATTGCATTCTTGGGAATCCAAAGTATACCAAAAATGAGCAAAAAAATGCTTTGCGATTTTATGAAGAACAGGCATATGTTCTGGGTCCCCACAATTACAATCAGCTTTTTTACTTAGATGAATGTCAAAATGGACATTCAAATCATGCAGAACATAGATGGTCCTTTTTTTTTTAGGGTTTATTTTTTTATTTTTTTATTATTATGTTATGTTAATCACCATACATTACATCATTAGTTTTTTTTTTTTGATGTAGTGTT
>NW_027799564.1:0-283 GCF_054177405.1 Leptonychotes weddellii | reverse complement strand
GCCTGGAACCGGGCTTGGCACAGAGCAGGTGCTCAAGGATGCCTGTCGGATGAATACCATGAGCCGGAAGGAATCTCCACCATCGCCCCGTCCAACCTGCTCTCTCGACAGAGGAAAATGGAGGGGGGGCTCCCGGAGCTGTGGCCCCGACCACGCGGCTGCATTGCCACAGGGGCCCACGCCACGGACACACCTGACACGGGTCGTTGACCTTCCAGCAAGAGGGAAGTCATCTGTCCCAGTCTCGGCTCAGCCTCCAGAACCCACTCCATGAGGGTGCCCC
>NW_027799563.1:0-283 GCF_054177405.1 Leptonychotes weddellii | reverse complement strand
GCTCCCGTCCCTGTCCTGGCCCAGCTCTGGAAGCTTCTGAGTCCCGGGCCTGAGGGATTTGAGGCTCCAGCCTCTCAGCAGCAAGTGACCTTTGGTTGCAAAGATAAAGTCTGACCTCACCCAAAGCACAGCTACAGTCTCTGGAAACAGCCCTCAGGAGCCAATTTTTCAGGCGGCAGTTGGCTTGAGCCCCGTGACCGGCCTGGGTGAGCAGGTGCGTGGTCACCTGTCTCTGTGTCCCTGTTGTGAGCTGGGGGCAAGTGCTCTTAATAGGTGTTCAGCA
>NW_027799562.1:0-283 GCF_054177405.1 Leptonychotes weddellii | reverse complement strand
GGGGTCACTGGGGGCCGACCACTCGGAGGAGAGCTTGCGTCCACCATAGCATGCGTACCGGCCCCCGTGGGAGGGTCTCACAGGGCCCAGGTAGAAGTCTGCCCCAGAGAGCCCAGCCTGGGGCTGTCGGCCAAGAAGCTGGGGAGGGTCCCGTGCGCCCTCCTTGGACAGAGCGAATCTGTCGTAGCCGACATCAGAGTGACACTGGAGGGTCAGGCTCTGTCCAGAGGTCACGACAGGGCCCTGCTGGGTCAGGAGGGAGGGCTTCCCCAATGCACCTGGG
>NW_027799561.1:0-283 GCF_054177405.1 Leptonychotes weddellii | reverse complement strand
ACACCACCGTCTCCCCACCACACCGAATACATACTTCCTCTGTGTGAACACCTGCTTCTGGGCCAGGGTCATCGTTGTCTTGTATCTGAACTCAAGGACCCGGGATGAACAACACTAACACAGCGCCTGCACACAGGAGGAGCTCAGTATGTGCTTCTGGAAAAATCCTTATTCTTTTTTAAGTCTACTGGCCTGAGTACGAAGTTACCCCTCTTCATAAAGACTATACGTTAGATCAGAGGAACCTCTGAGGAGATGGGACTCACACATCTAGACCCTCTTC
>NW_027799560.1:0-283 GCF_054177405.1 Leptonychotes weddellii | reverse complement strand
AACAAATAATGCAATATATGTTAAGAAAAAAAAAAAGAAGAAGAAGGTAGCGGGAGGGGAAGAATGAAGCGGGGGAAATCGGAGGGGTGGACGAACCATGAGAGACGATGGACTCTGAAAAACAAACTGAGGGTTCTAGAGGGGAGGGGGGTGGGAGGATGGGTTAGCCTGGTGGTGGGTATTGAGGAGGGCACATTCTTCATGGAGCTCTGGGTGTTATGCACAAACAATGAATCATGGAACACTTCATCTAGAACTAATGATGTAATGTATGGGGATTAAC
>NW_027799559.1:0-283 GCF_054177405.1 Leptonychotes weddellii | reverse complement strand
TGGCAGTTAGAGAAATTTTTTTTTAAGATTTTTATTTATTTATTCATGAGAAAAAGAGAGAGAGAGGCAGAGGGAGAAACTGGCGATGTGGGACTCCATCCCAGGACCCGGAGGTCATGACCTGAGCCAAAGGCAGAGGCTTAACTGACTGAGCCATCCAGGTGCCCTAAAGAAATACTTTTAAGAATATCCTAACAACAGGCACCTGGGTTGGCTCCCTGCTCAGCGGGGAGCCTGCTTCTCCCTCTGCCTGCCACTCCCGCTGCTTGGGCTCTTTCTCTCT
>NW_027799558.1:0-3068 GCF_054177405.1 Leptonychotes weddellii | reverse complement strand
CAGCGTGCTGGGTCGTGGCGGGCTCTGCCCCCCCCACAGCATGCCGGGTCGTGGCGGGCTCTGCCCCTGCCCCAGCGTGCCGGGTCGTGGCCTCTCATTGGCAGGGAGAGAAGATCTTCTATCTCATCAAGCCAGCTTCAGCCAACATTTCCCTCTATGAGCGCTGGCAGTCGGCCGCGAACCACAGCGAGATGTTCTTTGCCGACCAGGTGGACAGATGTTACAAGTGCACCCTCAAGCAGGGCCAGACGCTCTTCATTCCCTCGGGTGAGCGCCCCATCCCGTACCCCATTGTTACTGCCAGGCTCCCCGCCTTTGCCCTTGCCCTGGGGCCTCCTGCTCCGCCGTGACTATGGCATCCAGGGAGTGGGCTCCTGTCCGAGGCTCGTGTCCGAGGATGATCTAGGGGTGCGCCCACTCTCCTGGGCTTTGGCAGTTCGACCTCGGCCCCTCACCCTGTGTGTGGGGGTTGCGGGTGCTGGGCAGGCGGGGCCGGTTTCTTCAGTTCCTGGGTTGGTGCCAGGCAAGAATGCCAGCGTGGACACAGGCTCTCCTACCGGGAGGGCCCAGCCACCCATCACATGGCGGGAAGGGTGTGTGTGGGCAGCCAGCCAGGGTGGACGGGGGCACCAGGGCAGGCTGGAAGATGCCAAGCTCATGCCGGCCGGGGTCAGGCCAGGCGGCGGCTGCGAGCCCGGCCTGAGAGCGCGCTGAAGGGCTAGCCACGTCCCTGCCTCGCCAGGCTGGATTTACGCCACGCTCACACCTGTGGACTGCCTGGCCTTCGCGGGACATTTCCTCCACAGCCTGAGCGTGGAGATGCAGATGAGGTAGGGCCACATCTGCCCCAGTCGCACCCAGCCGGGGTCCCTGCTGCCAGGCCGGTGTGGTGGCACTCCCCTGAGTTCTGGGTGTGCCATTAGCCTCTTCTGTGGTCCTGCCAGGGCCCCTGGGTGACCTGGTTCCTGGACAGCCTCTGTGGCCCTTGGAGGGTGTGGGGTGAGCTGAAAGGCCTCTTCCCGGGCACTGGCCGCAGGGCAGTCATTCCGACGTGGTCCCCTGTTCCACCCAGCCATGCAGGGTGGGGGGCAGAGTGGCACAGCCTTGGTGTGGCCTTCTCCTGGCTGTGATACGGGCTCATCCTTAGTGTCACTTGCTCAGTGCTGAGTGCCCTGGACAATTGTTTGCTATGGTTTCCAGAGCATACGAAGTGGAAAGGAGGTTGAAACTGGGCAGCCTGACTCAGTTTCCCAACTTTGAAACAGCCTGCTGGTACATGGGGAAGCACCTGCTGGAGGCGTTCAAAGGTATGGGTATGCAGCTTGGCGTCTCTGATGGTGGCTCCAGGTGGCTGGTTTGCATATGGGGCTGGGGCATGTGGGGGTGGGTAATGGCTATGGCTTCGTGCAGCCGGGCGGCCAGACCCTGGGGTGGGCTGAGCCCTGCGGGGCAGCGTGAGGCCGGATGGCATCCCGCAGGGCTGTTGATGTTTTGGAAAGAACGCTGGGATGTGTGTTCCTGGGCCTGGCATGCATAGCCTCACGTGACTGCTGATGGGGCTCATTCCGGTTGTCGAGAGGCCTGGGGGTCTGCCTGGCTCTGGGCTTGCAGCTGAGGGACCCCTGTGGCATCCCTGCCCTCCACCCCTGGCCTTCAGGGTCAGTGCCCGGCCCCCAGCAGCCGGGCTGCATTCCCCCCGCAGGCTGAAGCCACCTCATCTGGAGCCCTTTGTACTCGGGCTCCTGTTTGAGATGGGAAGGCTAAAGAGATGGATCTTGATCTTGCCTGGTCAGGTTTCAGTGAAATTTGTCCATCCCCAAATTCAGATCCCTGAGTTTCACCCTGGCAGAGGGCGTGCCTAGGAGCGAGCCCATGGGGGCTGCCCTGGGGGCCCATGGCAGGGAGGTGGGCTGGGGCAGTGTGGACAGAGCCAGACCCTGGGGATGGCCTGATGGATGACCGCTGACCAGCTGGGTCTGCCCCTCCGTCAGGGGCCCAGAGTAGCAGCCAGTCCCCTGGTGGCTCAGAGGTCCGGCGGCTCTGCCTCTGCAGTGAGCTCCCCGGCCAGAAGGGGGGCACTTGGCACCTTCTCTGCGGGGCTCACCCAGCCCCCAGGGGCGTCTCAAGAGGCGGTGCTTGTCCCCGTGGCCACAGTGGGAGTCCCAACTACCACCACTGTGCAGAGGCCACGTGAGGTGTGGGTACATCTGTGGCCCCTCACTAAGGTGGGCTGGGGGACAGGCGGAGGGGACAGGCCCTGTGGGTGGACGGTGGGAGGGCCGGTCCTGCCCCTCACAGGGCATCTCGGACAGGTCCCCGAGGTTCCAAGACGGACCGTTGGCAGTTGGGCAGGTGGCAGTGGGTGGAGGTCCAGCCCTGACCCCACCCATACCCACCGTGTGAGGTCACCTGCAGGCGGCACACACTCTCCTGACCCAACCCCTCTACCTCCCGCCAGGTTCTCACAAGTCTGGGAAGCAGCTGCCCCCCCATTTAGTCCAAGGAGCTAAAATTCTCAATGGTGCTTTTAGATCATGGACGAAGAAGCAGGTAGGGAGGTGGGCCAGGTTGTCCCCGAGCAGAGGGGAGCGTGGCTGGTGGGGAGCCCTCCCCAGTGCTGGTCCTTCCTTTGCTGGGTGCCCCTTGCCCACCTGCAGTGGAGTGGGGGTGCTGGAAGCAGTTCCTGGCCTGAGGGCTGGGGGCCGGGAGGCCTGGAGAGTCCGTAGGAGGAGGGTGGGTGGCGCTGAGTGCACCTGAGGGGCGGGGGCAGGGTTGGACTCAGGACGGGAGATGGGAAGAGCCTCTTGGCCTCCCTGGCCAGCCTAGGCATCAGCTCAGAAGTGGGCTTCACTCTCTGATGTGGGCCTCCCTTTCCACTGTGTCCCCCCATTGTGCCCCCTGTAGCAGCATGGCATTTTACCCCCCAAGGTACCCCTGACAGTATGCCCAGTGCCCTCCATGGCCCCCCAGCAGCACTGTCCTGTCCCCCCCAGGGTCCCCCCAGCAGCACTGTCATGTCCCCCCCCAGGGCCCCCGCATCAGCACTGCCCTGTCCCCCCCCAGGGTCC
>NW_027799557.1:0-283 GCF_054177405.1 Leptonychotes weddellii | reverse complement strand
CTGAGCCACCCAGGAGCCCCTTCTGACCCTTTAGCTGAAGGGGAGTGGATTGGTTCTGTGGTCACCCAATCTGTGTGTGTGTGCGGGGGAGAGATATAAAGGCAACAACAGTCCCTGCTCACCCCACTTCTGCAAAATACTTGAGTGTGCTGTCTTCTCACTCCCATAGGGTAGCTTCCGTATGCCAGGTACTGTTGATCTCCAGGTATAATACAAACGTGGTCCCTTCCCCCTTCTTCTACCACCAGCCGAACTCCGTCTACTCCCCTTAGTTCTCCTCTGT
>NW_027799556.1:0-283 GCF_054177405.1 Leptonychotes weddellii | reverse complement strand
AATTAAAATGTTATACCTTATAGAATTCTAATCCTCTTTAAGAAAGGAAATTTTGTGTGTTCCTAAAATGTTAAGTAAATATATAGAAGCCTAAGCCAACTTTATTTTTGAATTTCCATTGTGTTTAATCCAAATTAAGTTTGTTGAGTGTCTAAAGAGGTGGGTGGGCAGTGAATTCCCAATCTTTTATTGAGCTTCCACTATGAGTTTGGACTTTGGCAAACATTTGTCTAATGCAGGTTTCAATCACAATACCTATTCCTCAGTCCAATAAATGGCTTGA
>NW_027799555.1:0-283 GCF_054177405.1 Leptonychotes weddellii | reverse complement strand
CCACCCAGAGCCACTTCCCTAGAATAAGAGATACTCCTAGTGCTGTTATCATTTAGGAATTAAAAGAGTTTTAGCAGCCCAGAGTCAGGGAGAGTTCAAGGACAAATATTAGAACATGGATACTCCTAGTGCTCTTATCACTTGGGAATTTACAAGAATGTTAGCTTTGTGGGCGCCTGGGTGGCTCAGTTGGTTAAGCAACTGCCTTCGGCTCAGGTCATGATCCTGGAGTCCCGGCATCGAGTCCCGCATCGGGCTGCCTGCAGGGAGTCTGCTTCTCCCT
>NW_027799554.1:0-283 GCF_054177405.1 Leptonychotes weddellii | reverse complement strand
AATAGCCTATAGGAAAGGACATTTGGAATGGTCTTGGCAAGATAAAATATAAATTTAGTACTAGAAGGAATAAAATGGTTTTGTGGTCTCACCTTAAGCTTTACTGGATTTGTTTAGTAAATCAGAAGACAAGAGGGGAGCTTAAGAAGCCATGCTGACCATCTTACTATCTTTAAGCAGACAGGACCTCCAACCAGTACAAAGAAACGTAGACTGTCCTTTGGATTGAAGATCTACTGCTAACCCTACTCTGATTCTGAGAAGTAACGCAATGTTCTATTCG
>NW_027799553.1:0-283 GCF_054177405.1 Leptonychotes weddellii | reverse complement strand
ATGTCTTTCCATTTCTTTGCCTGACTTGAATTTCTTTCATCAGTGTTTTATAGTTTTCATAGTACTGGTCTTTCACCTACTTGGTTAAGTTTATTCTTAGGTATTTTATTGTTTTTGGTGCAATTGTAAATGGGACTGGAATTGTTTTCATAAGTTTACTTTCTGCTGCTTCATTATTAGTGTATAGAAATGCGACAGATTTCTGTACATTGATTTTGTACCCTGTGACCTTACTGAATTCATTTATCAGCCCTAGTTGCTTTTGGGTGGAGTCTTTCATGTT
>NW_027799552.1:0-283 GCF_054177405.1 Leptonychotes weddellii | reverse complement strand
GTTCAGAATGGTTTGATCCCTATCCAGCTGAATTCCTGAGAGGAGACGAAATCCAGGTCTCCTACTCCTCCGCCATCTTGCTCCGCCCTAAAGATGTATGTTTGAATACTCCACTGATGTGGCTGGATCTCTTGTGGCTCAGTTTCTAGGGCCTGGTTGTGGAGGGGCACGTCACCCACGGCTGTTTTCCATCTCAGATTGATGGGAAATCCCTCCAGCCAAGAGCACTAATAGACCTTTCTGCCTGTGCTATTTCAATTCACTTATGCCCACACTAATTTCT
>NW_027799551.1:0-283 GCF_054177405.1 Leptonychotes weddellii | reverse complement strand
CTCTCTCTCTCACTCTCTCTCTCAAATGAATAAAGAAAATCTTTTAAAATAAATAAAAGGATAGCCACAGATAAGCATAAAATCAATGAAGATTAATCAACTAGGATAAAGAAATATAACAAACACTTTTAAAAGACAATCTCAGGGAGCAGAGCAAGATGGCGGAGGAGTAGGAGACCTGGATTTCGTCTCCTCTCAGGAATTCAGCTGGATAGGGATCAAACCATTCTGAACACCTACAAACTCAACAGGAGATCGAAGAAAAGAAGAGCAACAACTCTCT
>NW_027799550.1:0-283 GCF_054177405.1 Leptonychotes weddellii | reverse complement strand
TTCATGGCAAAAACTTGTGACCTAAAATCTTCACCTGAATTACTAGGAGAGAAATAAAACGGGTAAAAATTCAGCAGTAGGCTGTGTTCCCATACTGAAGCAATCAATGTGGTATTAAAAGCATGGGAAAGGAAGTCTCTGGCTTTGCACGATAACCCCAACCTGTAACAAGATCAGGGTTTCTTTTCTTTTTTTTTTTTTAAGATTTTATTTATTTATTTGACAGAGAGAGACACAGGGAGAGAGGGAACACACGCAGGGGGAGTGGGAGAGGGAGAAGCAG
>NW_027799549.1:0-283 GCF_054177405.1 Leptonychotes weddellii | reverse complement strand
ATCCAAGATTAGGAAGGCAAGAAAGGGAGTGCCGGGCTGTGCGTGTGCCCACGTGAGAACAAAGTCCAGACACTGAACTTCAAATGTGTCCTCAGGTGGCCCACATAGCGCTCTCCCCTTGGGTTCACGCAGCAAGAATCTGACTCATCACGAGAGCCAGAGACTCAGACTTAACAGACTCCGGCTTCTAAAGCCAATTCTTCCGCTAATACGTGAGCCCCCCTGCCCACCTGCAGTGACCCCAGGCACTTGGTCAAGCCAGGACAGTGTGTCTCCTTCCAGG
>NW_027799548.1:0-283 GCF_054177405.1 Leptonychotes weddellii | reverse complement strand
TTCCAAAATCAATCTGCTCTCCACAGCCCCCCAAAATCAAAATGTTAAAAGTACAACAAAATCATCATAGTATTCCTTGAACTTAAAAAAAAAAAAAAAAAAAAACAACTATTTCAAGGCACATTTAATTTAATATCAAGAGTGCAATACAAAAGGCCCAAATACAATGAAGGAAACACATTCCCCCATTAACACCAACAACAATGCTCTTTCAACATGTGCCTGTTGAATGGAATGGGGATTTAATTTCACTACTAAAAAAAATAATGCAGTGAGTTTCATC
>NW_027799547.1:0-3069 GCF_054177405.1 Leptonychotes weddellii | reverse complement strand
TGTTTCCTGCGATTAAGAATTCCTCATATCAGTGAGGTCATATGATACATGTCTTTCTCTGTTTGACTTATTTCGCTCAGCATAATACCCTCCAGTTCCATCCACGTCGTTGCAAATGGCAAGATCTCATTCCTTTTGATGGCTGCATAATATTCCATTGTATATATATACCACATCTTCTTTATCCAGTCATCTGTTGATGGACATCTTGGCTCTTTCCACAGTTTGGCTATTGTGGACATTGCTGCTATAAACATCGGAGTGCACGTACCCCTTCAGATCCCTACATTTGTATCTTTGGGGTAAATACCCAGTAGTGCAATTGCTGGATCATATGGTAGCTTTTAAAGACCTGTCTTATGATTGCTAGGTCATCACAGGGAACCCAGCCTGGAGAAATAGCAAATAGCAGGGTTTGTTTTTTCTTTCCTTCTTTTTCTTTCTTTCTTTCTTTCTTTCTTTCTTTCTTTCTTTCTTTCTTTCTTTCTTTCTTTCTTTCTTTCTTTCTTTCTTCTTTCTTTCCTTTCTCCCTCTCTCTTCCTTCCTTCTTTCCTTCTTTCCTTCCTTCCTTCCTTCCCTCCTTTTCTCTCTTTCTCTTTCCCTCCCAGAATTAAAAATAAATAAGGGGAAGGAATGAATTAAGAGGTATCAGTGAGGCTTTTATGAGACAATATGTTGAGCTGCTTTCCCAATTGCTAAAACCCAGCCTCATCCTTAGTAAAAAGTCACAAAGTAATGGTGACAGTACTCTTACTGCTTTTTTTAGGAAGGTATTTTATTTGTGTCTAGATAAAGAATTGCTCTGAGGTTAGATCCTTAAAAAAAAAAAAACTTCAAATAAAACTTACAGCAATTCATACAATAGATTATAATTTTAATATTTTAACAATGCAATCATTTGCTGGGCATGTTGATGAAGCCTATTAACACCACAGCTCTCTTTGACTAAAAAAACAAACAAAAACAAACAAAACAAAATAAAACAGAACTTCAAAAACAAGACCAGAAAAATGTGTGAGGATAAAGGGATAAATGTAGAAAGACATGTGGCAAGTAGTAAATAGAGACATTCTAATATGAGGTGAGGATTAAAAAAAATAAAACAAATTTGGACTTATTTCTTGTGAATAGAGAAGTTATTTTTATTAACAAGACAAGGAATGGAAGGCTAAGAGGTGTGGCTCTGAGAATCCCTTCCAAATGTTTTTGCCAAACAGCTTTGCCCTCTGGCCATGTCTATAGCCCCTACCCCTTCTAAGGAGCAATGAGTTTTCTCACACTCATTAAGTAAGCAAGCAAACTACCATGCATTCTGATGTAGACCAAGGCAGTCCTCTTCACCTCCAGTCTCCTGTGTTAGCTGGGTCTATGGGCGTGATCCAGAACTCCTTTCTATGCTCTCCTGAACAGGGCTTACCATCTACTTGGATTTCATTTTTTATGTCTCCCTCATAAGTCTTTCTAAGGGGTGAGGCTGGTATAAAGATTTATTTACCTTCTGGGGCGCCTGCGTGGCTCAGTCGGTTAAGCGTCTGCCTTCGGCTCAGGTCGTGATCCCGGGGTCCTGGGATCGAGCCCCGCATCTCCCTCTCCCTCTGCCTGCTGCTCGCCCTGCTTGTGCTCCCTTTCTCTGTCAAATAAATAAAATCTTAAAAAAAAAAAAAGATTTATTTACCTTCCAATTCTAACCATCTTCAGTTGTAGAAATAGCTACTGTCAGTTTTAGCTCTAAGTAAACTTTTTCTCTTACACATATATCATTCATTCTACCTTTAGGAATTGCTATGATAAGGCAGAAAAACAATGGTGCTCATTTGCAAGTCAAATACAAATATGTATATTAAAGTATTTAGCAAACTATTATGTGCCCCAAAAAATGTTAGCTATTTTTTTCTTTTTACTGTAAACATTTGTTTTATTCTGTTCCAGAAGAGGATTTAAGTTGAGATAGATAGATGTAGAGATATAGATACAGATAGATACAGATCTAGATATAGAAATATGTACTGTCTGGGCGCCTGGGTGGCTCAGTCGGTTAAGCGACTGCCTTTGGCTCAGGTCATGATCCCAGGGTCCAGGGATCGAGTCCCACATCAGGCTCCCTGCTCTGCAGGGAGCCTGCTTCTCCCTCTCCCACTCCCCCTGCTTGTGTTCCCTCTCTCGCTGTGTCTCTCTCTGTCAAATAAATAAATAAAATCTTTAAAAAAAAAAAAATATGTACTGTCTAACATGACAACCACTAGCCACGTGTGGCTTTTTAAGATTTGAAATGTGATCTGAATTGAGAGGTGTGATAAGTGAAAAATAAGCATCACATTTCAAAGACATAGTATTAAAAGAAGAATGAAAATATCTCCTTAACATTTTTTACTGATTACATTTTGGAATGTTAATATTTTAGATACATTAGGTTAAATAAAAATGATCATTAAAATTAATTTTACCTCTTTCCTTTTACTTTTTTTAAATGTGTCCTCTAAGAAATGTAAAATTACGTATGTGGCTCATATATTTATACTGGTCAATACTAATAGATAAAATGCAATGAGATAAAATGAATCAAATTTAACACTTCCTGTGTATTATCATTAAACATTTCTCTGACAAGAGTAGTTCAGAGGACCTTATTGTTAAGCACTTAATGTTCAGTGTAGTGTGGAATAAGACTAAAATAAGGACTGATTATTTACCCCAAAGATATAAATGTAGGGATCTGAAGGGGTACGTGCACCCCGATGTTTATAGCAGCAATGTCCACAATAGCCAAACTGTGGAAAGAGCCAAGATGTCCATCGACAGATGAATGGATAAAGAAGAGGTGGTATATATATACAATGGAATATTATGCAGCCATCAAAAGGAATGAGATCTTGCCATTTGCAATGACGTGGATGGAACTGGAGGGTATTACGCTGAGCAAAATAAGTCAATCAGAGAAAGACATGTATCATATGACCTCACTGATATGAGGAATTCTTAATCTCAGGAAACAAAATGAGGGTTGCTGGAGTGGGGGGTGGGGTAGGAGGGTTGGAGTAGCTGGGTGCTAGACATTGGGGAGGGTATGTG
>NW_027799546.1:0-283 GCF_054177405.1 Leptonychotes weddellii | reverse complement strand
GCAGGAGACCCACATGATTAAAGCAGCAATGACTACGATGGGCTTGGGCACAGTGTTGCGGGCAGTTTGAAAGATACCCGAGACGGGAAACTGCTCAACACTTGATATTCATTTGTTATGAGTAAAATGCATGTCATTGCAGGGTAAAAGGCACTAATTTACGCGAAGTCCCCTTGAGAGAACATATTACACTCTGCCTCCCATCCAAGCTGTAATTAAGATATCATGGCACTTGTAGAGGATACGTCTGTGAGCTGACAGCCCAAGGAATCTTCCTGGGATT
>NW_027799545.1:0-283 GCF_054177405.1 Leptonychotes weddellii | reverse complement strand
GGCAGGGGGTCCCTTCTACTTCTCCAACCTCTCCTGCCTCATCTCGGCCATTGTATCTCTGACTCCCTCTGCCTTTCTTTGCTTTGAAGAGTTCATATGGTAACAGTGGGCCTGCCTGGATAATCCAGGGTGCTCTCCCCATCTCTGGGTCAGGTGACCACCTGCCTCAATCCCATCTGCACCCTGATCTCCCTCTTCCATGTAGAATAGCACATTCCCACATGTAACACCCCAGGTCGAAGATCATGGGGGTCAAAATCCTGCCTACACAGCAATCACATGC
>NW_027799544.1:0-283 GCF_054177405.1 Leptonychotes weddellii | reverse complement strand
TCATTTTGTCCAGAGGAGAATAGATGAATGAGAGAACAAAATGCTGACAGGGTAACAACTACCCCAGAAAAATATACACTACAGAAATCAGAAGAGACCTGAAACCAGTGAAAAGAAAGGGAAAGAAAGAAAAAAGAAAAAGATAAAAAAAAAGGAATATGATCAAATATGATTGGGCTGGTGAATATATCAATGCCATGCACTAGATTTTGGGTGTATTTTGGTTTGTTAGAAACAACTACCTCCCGAAATTTTAAAGAAAGAAAAATTTATATATGTACAA
>NW_027799543.1:0-283 GCF_054177405.1 Leptonychotes weddellii | reverse complement strand
AAAGGGAGGGTGGGTGTGGCTCCTTCTCCCTGGGCCTGCAGCGTGCCAGGACACTGCGAACTGATGTGCTTTCTCCAGCTTCAATCCTGACAATGACTGGGAGGTGGGGATTGTCACACCCAGTTTACAGATAGGGGCTGAGACCTAGAGAGACTGATTTCTCCCAGGTTATATGACCGGAGCAGAAAGTCGAGATTTCGTCCAAACCGGCTAATTCGGAAACTCACGGTCATTTCTCATTGATTCATATAATATTGTTGTTGTTGTTTCAACCAATCCAGGC
>NW_027799542.1:0-283 GCF_054177405.1 Leptonychotes weddellii | reverse complement strand
TGCACGAACAATGAATCATGGAACACTTCATCTAGAACTAATGATGTAATGTATGGGGATTAACATAAGAATAAAAAAAAAATTAAAAAAATTAAAAAAAAAAGAAAGGAGGTAAAGCACCTTTGAAGATTCGGTCAATGGGAAAACAAAAAACAAAAAAGTGATGTCAGTTAATATGTGGTTTCACATATTTTGAATGGACATATAACTCTTTCAGGAGAACATCTGTTTAACAAATCAAGATATACCGCTGTTCAGAGTAATGTCCATTGCTTTAGTATGG
>NW_027799541.1:0-283 GCF_054177405.1 Leptonychotes weddellii | reverse complement strand
CATTAGTGACCCAGTATTACACACTGAGGAAGAAACTATTTTAGCATAAAAATCAAACTAAAAAGAATTTGCAATCCTTTTCAAAAATTATATGTTTTATAAGAATAACACTAGGTAATTAACACTGATTCACTTTTAATTTTAAATCTAAATTTCTCAAAAACTATTTCAGAATAGTTTTATTTCCTGACGTAATGAAAGCAGGTTATCTGCCCATGTGGACTGTCAGGGCTTTTGATTTTGATTGGGATGGCATTGAAGGTATAGATTGCTCTGGGTAGCA
>NW_027799540.1:0-283 GCF_054177405.1 Leptonychotes weddellii | reverse complement strand
CTGAGCCGAAGGCAGTCGCTTAACCAACTGAGCCACCCAGGCGCCCCAAAATCTGGATATGTTAAACCCATATTAATGGAGGGTTTTTTTTTGTTTTGTTTTGTTTTTTAGTTTTTGATGTAGTGGCCCAGGATTCATTATTTGCATATAACACCCAGCAGTGCTCATTACAACACATGCCCTCCTTAATAACCATCACCGGGCTAATGCATCCCCCACCCCCTCCCCTCTGAAACCCTCGGATTGTTTCACAGTCCATAGTCTCTCATGGTTCGTTTCCCCC
>NW_027799539.1:0-283 GCF_054177405.1 Leptonychotes weddellii | reverse complement strand
GTACTGTATTTTGTTCTTCCTGAAGAATTGTTTGGTTCTACCAATACCTGTTTTGAAATTTTTACTTTTCTATGGCTCCGTAGTTAATCAAACACAATTCTAAATACTATATTACTTCTATTAGTATATTACTGCCTTTGCTGGAATTTTATCTGAATTTAAAAAATATTCAATGCCCTGGCCAGACTTATCAAAAAGAAAAGAGAAATGACCCAAATCAACAAAATCATGAATGAAAGAGGAGAGATCACAACCAACACCAAAGAAATACAAACAATTATAA
>NW_027799538.1:0-283 GCF_054177405.1 Leptonychotes weddellii | reverse complement strand
ACTACATCTAAAACTAATGATGTAATGTATGGGGGTTAACATAAGAATGAAAAAAAATTCCAAATACTTCACGCCCCTCCCCCTGCTACCCACAATATCATCCCTCAATATACAGATAGCCCTGTGTTAAAATAACTCAGAGTAGATTATGGAAATGTAAGATGATGAAATAAATTCATTAGAAGGCGGTAATTCTCAATACAGAGATAACATCCAAAGAGTCCCTTCAATGAAACAGATTGCATGGGAAGAAGTGGGCTTCTATTAACGTCAAGTATCCAAT
>NW_027799537.1:0-283 GCF_054177405.1 Leptonychotes weddellii | reverse complement strand
CTGAGCCGAAGGCAGTCGCTTAACCAACTGAGCCACCCAGGCGCCCCAAAATCTGGATATGTTAAACCCATATTAATGGAGGGGTTTTTTTTGTTTTGTTTTGTTTTTTAGTTTTTGATGTAGTGGCCCAGGATTCATTATTTGCATATAACACCCAGCAGTGCTCATTACAACACATGCCCTCCTTAATAACCATCACCGGGCTAATGCATCCCCCACCCCCTCCCCTCTGAAACCCTCGGATTGTTTCACAGTCCATAGTCTCTCATGGTTCGTTTCCCCC
>NW_027799536.1:0-3069 GCF_054177405.1 Leptonychotes weddellii | reverse complement strand
AGAAGATGGACTCTGAAAAACAAACTGAGGGTTCTAGAGGGGAGGGGGGTGGGAGGATGGGTTGGCCTGGTGGTGGGTGTTGAGGAGGGCACGTTCTGCATGGAGCACTGGGTGTTGTGCACGAACAATGAATCATGGAACACTTCATCTAGAACAAATGATGTAATGTATGGGGATTAACATAAGAATAAAAAAAAAAGGAAAAAAAAAAAAAGAGTTACCTGATCAAAATTAACGGGGATAGTAACAAAGTCAGAGAGCTTACTTTTGAGTAAATGCCAAAAGAGTCTCAGGAGCTTCTACAAGCTGGGATATTCCTTGTAGGAAAATGATAACTGTGCCTGAAATGACAAACATGGGATTCAACAAGATGATGTGGATGTGCGGGACTGATACTGAGACCATGCCTCCTTATTTCTTAGTGAGGAAGTAAGGAACTTTATAATATCGTACTTACTGCATAAGTATGGTGATTGCATACATATACGTATATCCCTATACCTGAATTAATTGCTTGGTAAACATATATAAGCTTCACCCCAATGTTGAGTTAATTAAGAACAAGAGCACAGGTTACCAAAGTCCCAAGGCATAGAACCCTTATTCAGGGACCAGGTAGAAATATCTGAAATGTGGGTGTGCGGTACTAGGCATTCCGTCATATTTTTGGCACCTAGCAAAGACCAGCTTCGATGGAATCTGCCACACATTCTGTAACCCAGATGAGTACTGCATGCCTGTCATCTGAATGGGGTTAGTCTCTGACTGGAGTATTGCCAAGTAACCCAATTTTAGAATAGCACAAATTTTAATTATATGTTTCATTTAACTGACACCTGTCCTTGGAGGCTGTCATTAAAATCTAACAAGCTATGATGTGGGAACTATTATTATCTAAGATTTATAGAGAGGCAAAAATAAATAAGGAGAGAAAAAAGGAAAGGCTGAGAGGTTTAGAGGAGCAGTAGAATTTAAAGACTAGAAATTCCACGGGTGAAAAAAAAAAGCATCATATCAACTACCTAGAAAATTCACAGGAAATGAAAACCCAGATCATTGAATTTCTTGTGTTTGAGGTAGGATTTTACTAAATATCCACTCATCCATCCTTTCATGTTGTGGAGATAGTAGACCACTGCCTTCCTCGGTAAACTGGGAAACGGTATATTTTTAAGTAAAATGGTTGAAACCGAGCACGCGTCGGTTTTAAACTTAAGTTCCACCAATTGTAGAATCCCATACTATTTGTCTTGCACATCTAGTCTGCTCAAGAGGAAAAATGTGGTGAGGAAAGGTTGGGGTAGAGAGAAAGCAAGATAATGTGTTGGTGATCATAGAATTTGAATAGTGGGTACACGGGGGTTTGTTATACTATTCTATTTACTTTAGTGCAAATTTGGAATTTTCCATAAGGAAAATTTAAAAGAAATTCAATTTAGAGAGGCAGTTAGATCTTGTACAAATTTATTTGGGAAAATTAATTTGTTTTATACTGCAAAATTTGGCCATAAACAGGAGAACAGAACATCTTACATTAATTATATTATATCACTATATTTATGTTAATGATCCCACTGTAACTATATTATTCTCCCAAAAATGGAAAAACCAAAAGATCTGTATATATTTTTCTACTCTCCGCATTCACAAGCGGTCTTTTTATAACAGCCCTAGGTTTCTACACTGAATGCCAAATATGCTTCACGTTTAGATCAAATTTAGCTTTAACTAAAATAATTAGCCCTTGGTCCTAATTCTAATGGAAATGTAAGACTCTTAATATTCAGTAATAGTAGCACCATTAGATACTGCTGCTAACAGTGATTTATATGAAATAATTAGCAGACTGTTTCTGTTGTAGATACATGCAGAATTTGTCCTAAACCAAAGGCAAAACAATAATAAAAACTACTGCCTTTTAACCTTTCCATGAATTTAAATAAAAAATGTGTACTGGAATTGCACATTAATAAGGACTGTTAAGCTTGGAAGAATATTTTACATTCATCTGTAGTTCATCAGACAGGTTCATGACCTCAGTGGAATTGCTGTAGCTCCTGCAGTTCTTAAGCCGGCATGGGAGAAGACATGCAATATTATTTTATGATTAGAAAATTCTGTTAGAATTGTCAGAAACAAGGAAATGCACTCCCATATTGAGTATATGCTCTGAAATGAGCACATATAAAAATACAGACATTGAATGGATTGACTTAGTCCTCTAGGTATCTTAAAAAGAAGCCGCTAAATAGAGCTAACTAGAATGCCACAGTTTTAGTCTTAATGTAGGAAATGTGAGGAGTCAGCCTCTCCCGTGTGTCTGGAGGTACACATGAAGAGGGACCGCTGCCTTGTTTCACAATTTTCTAAGTTATATGATAATCACAAATAAATATATGAAGTTTCTCCTTAAAAAGACTTCTTCCTCACTAAACAATATCTGTTTGGAAGTACCCTAGAGTTCATTCACCCTGCCTTTCCCCGAATTCCCCGTTGAACGGCCAGTATCGTATGAAAGACATTTCCCACAATGCTGGTATTGCTGCTGTCAGAGGTCCCACTGAAGCAGGGAAGTTAGTCCGGTTGCATCTCCCGTCACTCAGCCTGAGAAAATTTCATCCACAGAGCTGATTCATGCTACTTCTTTGGATCTGCTACTGGCAGCACAATGAGGGATGAATGAAATAAGCACTCAGCAGCTGAATGCCCTTAAAGACCACTTGGGAACTTTATTTGGTGCCAAATAAAGTGACCTGCCAGTGTCAGCTGCGGGAAGCATATTGTACTGGGCTCTGCAGTCTGTCCCAGTAGCCTATTCATTTCTGAGGAAATTTTCAGGTATTGAATTTTAATCCATGATGCCCAATTATAATTTGGGACCCTTTTACATTAGAGACTGGGCTGCACCCCATTTGGCAATTAAGCCAGAGCTGCCTAATACGTGATTTTAATTTCCGGAAAGCAGGTGCTTCCTTTGGTCAGTTACCAATCTCTGATTTTCCTTCATTCTTTAGCTTAAACCATTTTCATTTTCATACCCCTCCTCCGGCCCCCCTTCTATAAGTGTTC
>NW_027799535.1:0-283 GCF_054177405.1 Leptonychotes weddellii | reverse complement strand
CCCCCCCCCCCCGCCGCCAAAAGGTCTGGACTTTGCCTTCAGCAAAGGAAGTGATCTCTGAGCCCTTAGAATGCTCTGCCTAAGGAGAGTACCTTTGTTTACTTGGGGTCCTGGATCACACCAGATAGTCTAACAATACAATTTATTGTGAGGGCTTTGGGCCACACAATATGAGCTCTATCAGGAGACTACAGGTCCATCACATGGCTAGTCAACCATGTTTACATGCTAGAGCCCTAATAAAACTCTGTACACCCAAGCTCAGGTGAGCTTCCCTGGTTGG
>NW_027799534.1:0-283 GCF_054177405.1 Leptonychotes weddellii | reverse complement strand
TGACCCGGGCTCCCCAGGGCGTCTGCAGTGCCAAGACCCAGTGAGAGGTTGGGGTTTGCAGCCGCACTGTGAGACCCATAGCAGGATGGACACTGTCTTAGAGGGCGCTAGGGGGCCACGGGGTGCTGGCCGAGGGCAGGAGGCAGCTGGGGCCACGAAGGCGGGGAGGTCAAGGCTGGAACCCCCACCCTGGGATGCCCAGCAGCCTGAGCAGGGCAGGGTGGCGTGAGGGGGCTGCCCTCCCCACCCTGGGGAACCTGCACTGGGTGGTCCCTGGACACTG
>NW_027799533.1:0-283 GCF_054177405.1 Leptonychotes weddellii | reverse complement strand
CCACCTGCCAATATTAATGTCTTAAGAGTGATTTTGCACCATGAAAAAGGTAGGATGATGCTTTTTTTGCAACCAGTTTTAAAAAGCAAATCTATCTCATTTTGGAGAACTCGCAACCTTTATAAAGGCATTTAAATCAAATTTGCCTGTGGGTGAGGAATGTGGGAGTATATATATGTGAATGTGTGTGTGTTTTTTAAGTTTCAAACTCCATTCAGGTTTACTTTTATTTTTTTATTGTTATGTTAATCCCCATACATTACATCATTAGTTTTAGATGAAG
>NW_027799532.1:0-283 GCF_054177405.1 Leptonychotes weddellii | reverse complement strand
CCACCCAGAGCCACTTCCCTAGAATAAGAGATACTCCTAGTGCTGTTATCATTTAGGAATTAAAAGAGTTTTAGCAGCCCTGAGTCAGGGAAAGTTCAAGGACAAATATTAGAACATGGATACTCCTAGTGCTCTTATCACTTGGGAATTTACAAGAATGTTAGCTTTGTGGGCGCCTGGGTGGCTCAGTTGGTTAAGCGACTGCCTTCGGCTCAGGTCATGATCCTGGAGTCCCGGCATCGAGTCCCGCATCGGGCTGCCTGCAGGGAGTCTGCTTCTCCCT
>NW_027799531.1:0-283 GCF_054177405.1 Leptonychotes weddellii | reverse complement strand
CCCATCCCCCCAGCCCCCTCCCCTCTAGAACCCTCAGTTTGTTTCTCAGAGTCCGTAGTCTCTCATGGTTCATCTTCCCCTCTGATTTCCCCCCCTTCATTTTTCCCTTCCTACTATCTTCTTCTTTTTTGAACATATAATGTATTATTTTTTTCAGAGGTACAGGTCTGTGATTCATCAGTGTTACACAATTCACAGCGCTCACCATAGCACATACCCTCCGCAGTGTCTATCACCCAGCCACCCCATCCCTCCCAGCCCCCACCACTCCAGCAACCCTCAG
>NW_027799530.1:0-283 GCF_054177405.1 Leptonychotes weddellii | reverse complement strand
GAGGCGGACCCTGCTCCTTCCTCTCACTCTGAAGTTCCCCTCTGTTCTTCAAGGTGTTGTCCTCCAGGAGGCCTTCCCTGACTGCCCCCCCCAATGCTACTGGCCCTGCTCACCCCAGGATTCAGCCCATGGGCACTTTAGTCCCTCCTCCAAGACCTTAGTTTGGATCCTGGCTTCACCATGTCCTAGCTGTGACCTGAAACAGGCTGCTGGCCTCCCCAGGGCCTCATCATACCAGGATACTATGATCTGCCTACAGGGCTGCCTGACATCGGGCACACGT
>NW_027799529.1:0-283 GCF_054177405.1 Leptonychotes weddellii | reverse complement strand
CCTTGACAACCTTAACGACTGAGGTTTTTGCATTTCTTTGTAATTCCACACCTCCTGGGAAGTTCTGCAAGCAGAGTGCTTGGCGAGCAAGGGGCCCTAAAATGACTTCCCTTGTTTCACAAAAGCTCTGTCTCCTCTTTTTTTTCCTGGCTCACAACCCTCTTGGGAGCTTGCCCAGTGAAATTTGAAACCCGCCCCAGTACTCACCGGGCAGGGAGAGACCAAAGGAAGAGGCCCGCCACTCCAGGTTGGCAGGTGGCAATTATAATAATAGCAAAAGGAA
>NW_027799528.1:0-283 GCF_054177405.1 Leptonychotes weddellii | reverse complement strand
GCTCGGCAGGGAGTCTGCTTCTCCCTCTGGCCCTCCCCGTTCTTGTGCTCTCTTTCATTCTCTCTCTCAAATAAATAAAATCTTAAAAAAAAAAAAAAAAAGAGGTGACACCAGGTACCTGTGTTCTCCACCCAAGAACTGTTTTAATTGATACGTATTTTACATTATGTATCAACCTACACCCAATGACACTGGAAGAGCCCTATGAAATTTGTCAGATGTGGGGACACAGAAAAACCCTATGAAATTTGTCAAGATGTTTAATTCTTAAAACATAGTTGAG
>NW_027799527.1:0-283 GCF_054177405.1 Leptonychotes weddellii | reverse complement strand
GATTTTAAATGATTTCCTTCACTGATTTGACTGAGGTGAAAATTGCAGCAAAAATTCCCAAAGGAGTATTTCAACCTACTCCCTCAAAAAGGGACATGTTAGGGCGCCTGGGTGGCTCAGTTGGTTAAGCGACTGCCTTCGGCTCAGGTCATGATCCTGGAGTCCCTGGATCGAGTCCCGCATCGGGCTCCCTGCTCGGCAGGGAGTCTGCTTCTCCCTCTCCCACTCCCCGTTTGTGTTCCCTCTCTCGCTGTGTCTTTCTCTGTCAAATAAATAAAATCTT
>NW_027799526.1:0-283 GCF_054177405.1 Leptonychotes weddellii | reverse complement strand
AAATAAAAGGAAAATGTCTGTTCTTCAAATTATTGTAGAAGTAAACAACTTTGAGTCACAAATGTTGGAGTGCTCGTATTTTTCATATTTCTAAAAGTATTTCTTATAAAGAATTCACAGAGAAATATTTTTGTTTCACTGTCTGAAGAGCATATTTCATTTGTATGTTAAACATCACCTGTGAAATAAGTCAAACAGAGAAAGACATGTATCATATGATCTCACTGATATGAGGAATTCTTAATCGCAGGAAACAAACTGAGTGTTGTTGGAGTGGGGGTGG
>NW_027799525.1:0-3069 GCF_054177405.1 Leptonychotes weddellii | reverse complement strand
GATCAAGTTCCTTAACCTGTCTAGCTTTTTGATTCCTCATTAAAATGGGGGAAATAATAGTACATAGGGCAGGGCTGAGAGAATAAAATAAGACAGGCAAAGTAGTTCCTGATACATGGGAAAGCACTCAATCTTGCTAGCTATCCTATTTTCATAATATCTGATATCCATTGTAGCTATAGAATATTATAACCTATTGCCATTTTAAAAATTTGACTTATCCTACAATAGAAAGGGGTTATTCTCACTGTTATATGATCATTCTTCAGTTTAAGGCTTTGCTGTAAACACTTCTTTCCCAAAAAGAATGACAATTTTCAGTTTTCAAGGTTACCCATGTGAGTTATCCATGAAGATCACAGGCTTATTTTAAAAATTCCATACCAATAAACAAAAAAGCTTTTTCTGATTTCTTGCTCTTCACAATCTAGCATAAAACTAGGGTAAATTTTATGCTAAGTAGCTTAAAAAGATAGGGAAACGGATTTTAAATACCAAACATTAAATAACTATTAATTTGCTTCAAAGATTCATTTTAACTACGGAGTTTATAAAACATTTTAAAAAAGAGCAAAAAGTGAATAGAGAAGTCCTTACGTTTGAGGTTTCTGAGTTTTCTGATAGGTATTTCTTTTATAATTCCAAAGTACATTTGTAAAATGGGAAGAGGGTATAATCCCAAATAGCTTACAACATGAGGCAATATTTCTAAAGTGCACTCATACCAGACAGTTTATCATCCTTAGTGGATGAACTAGTCAAAAAAGGAAGGCATGTTTATGAAGTCAAACATTTCACAGTCCACTCCCCACCCCCCCCATTTGGGACCCAAAATGTAAGGAATTAAACAAATGAAACTCTAGCCCTTTTAAATATCTTTCTGTTTTGTTAATTTTCTTTGGCAAGAAGAAAAAGTCTTAAGACAAAAATAACTATTTTTGCTTCATCAATTAATTGTCGTTATATCAGCTTAAGGGTTATCATATACAAATACAGTTCAAGTGAAATTGGCATGCTAGTCAAGATATTCTACTTCTATATTAAAGTCTAAAGCTGGCCAAAGTTTGAACTTTCCTATAGGATCGGAACAAAAAAAAAAAAACGGATTTGATATTGATTTTCCCAAAATAAATATTCGAGAGACGAATCCCCAGTAGCATGCCTTGGACAAATGCCTCACACCTTACATTCACTCTCACCTGGAATTAATTACCACAGATTTAACAAGTGATTGCCTACCAAAGGCTGGGAAATAAAAGGCCCAATGTAGTGTCCTTTAAAATGCTTTCAAAAACTCCTGAATATGGACTGTTATACATGATAACTTTCTTGGACTCTTCAAAAGTCAATGTCATAAAAACAAAAACACACATCAAAAAATAATTCAAAACAAATAAATAAAATAGGAGCACACCTATTAAAATGGTTTGCCCACAGCTGCCAGTTTGCAATCTATGACAAAACATTAAAGCCCCTTGGCACCGGTGCATTAAGAAACACATTAAGAATTTCCAAGAAATTTTCTTTTGGGTATCTATGATCCAAGCTGTTGGCTCACAAACTGGCCCCTGTACATGAAGGGCAAAGAGAGACCAGAGAAAGCAGCAGACCCCTCCAGATTGGTAAGTGACTGCTTGAACAAGCAAAGGAACTTACATATGAGGTTTGTCTGGGAGATGCAAAAAGAGCAGATCTCAGCCCTGGCCTGCCAGCATCTTAAACGTTTATATACAGGCCTTCACTAGGTTCACTCATGTACACCATTGATGGCCTCAACAACACATTGCTCTCTCAAGGTCAGGTCCTTGAAAAACAGCTCCAGCTGTAGGAAATAGTGGGCAGGATATGCATTCCAAGGACAGGGGAGGGGCTCTCAGGTCAACTGGAGGTTACATCCTCTTAATGATCTCCTACAACACAAGCGAAGAATTGAAACATCTACTCCTACCCATTGATCCCTGTCCAATGATAATTGTGAAACTAGAAAGCCCTATCATGCCAAAACAGTGGATGGGTAACAGGTTTTGTGGAATGCATAGCCGTACACACAGAACTTAGAGCATGCCCTCACTCCAACGTTTTATCAAGTCTCTGTGTCTCCGGTATACAGAGGGGACACAGCAGGGGCAATGCTAACAAGAAAATCCTTTTCTAACCTCTGTCCCCACCCGACCCACCTTGTCAACTTCAAGAAGGAAAGGCAGCTATGAAACAGATAACTGGGACTACTTCCTTTGCTCAGTGCCCCCAACAGACAACACAAATGTAGACAGCCACCATACCTTTATCTTGTCTTGTGCTTTTCCTATTTAGCACCCGCATAAGATGAGAGTTTCTGAGAATCTCACTGCATGCATGGTCTTTGCTCTGCTGTCAGTCTAGTAGCACTACTGTTTCTTCACTTGCAGCAATTCACTGATGAGTCTTTTCAGAGCCAAAGTGAAAGGGAAAAGTGGGTAGTAGAAGAACAGAAAAATCATCCTAGTGTATGCACAATCCCATGTAATCCTCCATAAGCTAACATAAGCGGGCAACCCCACAGGCAAGTGCAATAAATTAGTGCAAAGTAGAAATCAAGGTCATAATAACAGTAAATGTGTAAGCACTTATTAGGTACTAGATATTAAATAAGGCACTCTCTGAACATCATCTCTAGAATTCTAAAACAAGATCTCACAGATGGAAAAAATGAGACAATGAATTTACCTGGCCTTTGTCAAGAGTTCACCTTTAGTAAATACCAAACCCAGGATTCAAATCCAGACCCTATTCCAGTGGCCTGAGTGTTTTCCATAACACTGTATCTCAAAGACAAAAGATTTGTGAAGAGGAATGTAATGAGGGTTAGAAAAAAGAACTGAGGGCGCCTGGGTGGCTCAGTCATTAAGCATCTGCCTTCAGCTCAGGTCATGATCCCAGGGTCCTGGGATCGAGTCCCATATCGGGCTCCCTCTCTGCGGGAAGCCTGCTTCTCTCTCTCCTACTCCCCCTGCTTGTGTTCCTGCTCTCACTATGTCTCTCTCTGTCAAATAAATAAATAAAATCTTAAAAAAAAAAAAAAGAAAAAAG
>NW_027799524.1:0-283 GCF_054177405.1 Leptonychotes weddellii | reverse complement strand
TATCACAAATGAATCTCGTGACCCACAGCAGGTTACTGACCTACAAGGAAGCTTCCTGAGCATTTACTGAGCCTACCTCCTTTTAAAAAGATCTTCCTTTGGAGATTGTGATTCCGTTGGGGGGAAAGGGGGACCGAAAGGGAAGGAAGCCTTTAAAGACCACATTAGGCTCCCAAAGGAAAAGATTTTCTTTAAAACTGTGGCCTTACAAGAGACTCATTTTGAACCTAAAGATACATCCAGACTGAAAGTGAAGGGATGGAGATCCATCTTCCTTGCCAGC
>NW_027799523.1:0-283 GCF_054177405.1 Leptonychotes weddellii | reverse complement strand
CCCTGGGATTTCTGTGCACAGTTTGTGGTCACAGGTAACGTGCGTCTGGGCTAGATGATTGTTGACCCCCTCCCTCATCTCCCTGAGACACTGACCTTCTCCCATTACTGTGGCTGGGCCCTGGGCCAGCTCCACCCCTCAGCAGCCTGGACCCCGGCTGAGGGTCTCAGCGGGACAAGAGGAGAGGCCACTTTTTTCAATGGCCCCGTCCCCACAGATGAGGCAGGTGACTAGCGGGTCAACTTGGGGGCTTGGACTCCCTTGCTATTCTAGGAAGTGGGGT
>NW_027799522.1:0-283 GCF_054177405.1 Leptonychotes weddellii | reverse complement strand
TTGGGCCTACAGGGTGGGCACCAGCCAGGGCTGCCTCCAGGCTTTCCGCTGCCAGATGGAAGATGCAGGGCCTGCGGCAGGAAAAGAGCGTCAGAATGCAGAGGGGCCAGGTGGGTGGAGGGTGTGCAGAGACGGATGTCCGCCCTGATAGGCCGCAGGTCTGAGGGTGGGATATCCCTGGCAGACACGGCCACGTCTCGGGGTTGGCAAACAGTGCTGGGTGCAGGGGGAGAGCCCTTCACGTACTCCCAGAGACCCCAGCCTGATCCTCAGCAAAGGAGCC
>NW_027799521.1:0-283 GCF_054177405.1 Leptonychotes weddellii | reverse complement strand
TATGCTACAGAAGCCGCACTCTCCAAACCCTGATTCAATCTTAAACCTCAATCTCTCATCCTTCAATCTGTTCCTCCTTTCATGTCTTCCTTCCCTTCAGATTTGTCTTGCAAAAAAACCAGGTCTCCTCTAGCTCACTTTTCATGACCATTAGCCTCCAAGTCTCCACTCTCCCCACTGGAGTTCAGACTCATGTTCTGACTTCTCTGCCTCAGACTTTCACCTCCCTCCGCCATCTCACTGCTGTCAATATTGGTTAAAGCCCGTAATCAATCATTAATCA
>NW_027799520.1:0-283 GCF_054177405.1 Leptonychotes weddellii | reverse complement strand
GAACTGCTTGTACCTGTGGCCTAAATTTTAAAATTGTCCCTGTTGGATTTCTTCCTGCCCAAAAGTGCATTATTAAAATTCAACTACTTTTATCCAATCTTTAAAGAAATAGGAGTTTTTTAAACAGCTTTATTGCTGTATGTTTTGCATAAACTGAGTTAACACAAAAGAAAACTGTGTTTATGAAATAGACTACAGGAACGCCTGGGTGGCTCAGTCGGTTAAGCGTCTGCCTTCGGCTCAGGTCATGATCCCGGGGTCCTGGGATCGAGTCCCGCATCGG
>NW_027799519.1:0-283 GCF_054177405.1 Leptonychotes weddellii | reverse complement strand
AACAAGAGAGTCAGCCTGTCCTTCGAAGCTTTGAAGCCAGGCATTAACTTCTCTCTAGTTATGAGATAGCATCTTAGACCAGAAGGCAGTTTCTTGTACATTGAAAATCTGTTTAGTATAGTTATTCATTAGTAATCTGTGTCACTTAGATCTTCTGGATAATTTGCTGCAGCTTCTATATCAGTATTTGCTGCTTCACCTTGCACATTTATGTTATGGAGATGGCTTCTTAAACCTCATGAACCAACCTCTGCTAGCTTCAGACTTTCCTTCTGCAGCTTCT
>NW_027799518.1:0-283 GCF_054177405.1 Leptonychotes weddellii | reverse complement strand
AAAGAGAGGGTGCCTGGGTGGCTCAGTTGGTTAAGCGACTGCCTTCGGCTCAGGTCATGATCCTGGAGTCCCGGGATCGAGTCCCGCATCGGGCTCCCTGCTCGGCAGGGAGTCTGCTTCTCCCTCTGACCCTCCTCCCTCTCATGCTCTCTGTCTCTCATTCTCTCTCTCGCAAATAAATTAAAAAAAAAAAAAAAAGAGTTATCTAAAAATTGATTAAGAAGTTGGCATTCTTGATTCAGTCTTTACCATTATAGCATTATTAATCATGATAGTTGTGGAA
>NW_027799517.1:0-283 GCF_054177405.1 Leptonychotes weddellii | reverse complement strand
CGCATGTGTGCATCAAAGGAGTAGTAGCCATAGCCCAAGTTTGTACTGACTAGTTTAATTTCTGATTTTCTCTGCCATAAGTGAGGACTTAAGTTGAAACTAACCCAGAAATATAACAATATAGCAGGGGTCCAGGATGTATTCATAGTAGAATGGTAGAATTCAGCCAGGTCTAGGGAACCCACGGGACCAGGGGAGTTAAAAGAGAAGGCCATTGCAGATGATATGATACTTTATGTGGAAAACCCAAAAGACTCCACCCCAAAACTGCTAGAACTCATAC
>NW_027799516.1:0-283 GCF_054177405.1 Leptonychotes weddellii | reverse complement strand
TAACTCCCATCTTTAAAAACGCTGTCTGGCTGCCTGTTAGAGGCTGCAGAGGGGGTGGCAGGGTGATAGCCTGCAGAAGAGGTTCCAGCAGGAATTCAGGTGAGAAATGATGGCAGGCTGAGGATGGTGTTTCCACTGACTGATGGCAGAGACCATGGGAGGAGTAGGGTAGGGCCTGGAAAGCCTGGGGGTTCTGCTTCGGGCATGTGACATTGGCAGTGTCCTGTAGACAGCGTGACAGAGAGGTGGGTCTCTGCACAGGCACCTTGTGCCCACGGATGGT
>NW_027799515.1:0-283 GCF_054177405.1 Leptonychotes weddellii | reverse complement strand
CCCCACACTCCATTCAGGAAATGCCCAGAATCTACTCTCACCCATGCAAACACTAGCCCAAGAAAAGCAGGCCTATTCCTTCACTGCTCTTTTATGACCTTAACGCTCCTATCAATTTATGCCTTTTGATTCACAAGTTCAGCTTCTAGAAGGTTTCCTTTCCCCCACCACTTCCTCCTTTAGCCCAAACCATCCCCCCAACCAGGGGCCCGTGGTGACTGTTGCCTTAGTGAAGACAACTTTTGCCAAGGGTTTGTTCTGATAAGGATAATTCACATTTTTG
>NW_027799514.1:0-3069 GCF_054177405.1 Leptonychotes weddellii | reverse complement strand
GAAAAGTAAGAGGGCGCCTGGGTGGCTCAGTTGGTTAAGCGACTGCCTTCAGCTCAGGTCACGATCCTAGAGTCCCAGGATCGAGTCCCACATCAGGCTCCCTGCTTGGCAGGGAGTCTGCTTCTCCCTCTGACCCTCCCCCCTCTCATGCTCTCTCTCTCATTCTCTCTGTCTCTCTCTCTCAAATAAATAAAATCTAAAAAAAAAAAAAATACTTTAGAAAAGTAAGAAGACAACCTACAGATATCCTCACAGAACGTACCTTACCTTAACTCCAGCTTTGTTACTGTTCTCATCTGGGGGAAGGTGGCATCCTATCACCCATCCCAAAATGTGTTTTGAGTGGTGAATTTGTCAAGATTGCTGGCAGCTATTCAGTCTAAGATCCTAAGAACCTCGCCTACAGCTCTTCCAACATGCCTCTGTCAGAGCAGGCATATGAGCTAGATTTGGATTCAAGATTTAGTTGAGGATTCAAAGTTTGAGTTATATGCAAATGTGATGACTGTTTACTCTTATTTATTTATTTATTTATTTATTTATTTGACAGAGAGAGACACAGCGAGAGAGGGAACACAAGCAGGGGGAGTGGGAGTGGGAGAGAAAGGGACTGATTATTGCTTGAGCTTAGAAGTTAGGAAAGCATCCTGGAGGAAGGGATGTTCGAATGGAGACTGGATAGTTTAACCACAGTGAACCTAGCTTCTGGTTCCTAGTTCTAACTAATTAGAACACAAAGGCTGCCCTAGAACTAGGAGTGGAGAACCCAAAGACCCTCTGGCAAGTGTTTGCCAGTCAGCCTCAGCCCAGCCTGTTTGTGTGTAGGTGTTTCTAAGAGCTGACCTTTGGGGCTGATAAACAATAGCTAAGTTCACAAACCAGAAAAAGCCAAAAAAATTTGAATGCATAGACTGAAATATTATTAATCAGTTAAATGTCTGATTTCTTGAAAAGTACTATTACTCTATGGCTTAATTTTCTTAGTACAACATTAATTTTTTAATGTTATAAAGTAGTGGATGCTGGTTTAATGGTTGTTTAATAAGTGAATGGATGAGAGAATTAATGATAAACAACAAGGTTCAACAAATATTTTCTCTAAAGGGTCAAATAATAAACATTTCAGGCCTCGTGGGCATATGGTCTTTGTCGTGAATATTCAATCGTGTTATAGCACAAAAGCATCCATTGATATGAAGTAAATGAATGGATATTTTTGTGTTCTAATAAAACTTTACTTATAAAAAAAGGTGGCAGGCCAGATTTGGCTGAAGTTAAAACTTGCAAGAGACAGATGTATTTGCTTCTTTTGAAATGCAGAATTTTAAAATTCTGTGCTTGATTATGTGCAGGTGACGTATCTGGGGAAGGAGCTTTTAAAGTATGTTTCTGAGGAAGTACCCATACCCACAGAGCCATCCGTGGTACCTCAGCAACATCAACCTTGTCTTCCAGGTATGTTCAGACCAACACCCATTTCTTAGCCATGAGGAAAACACCCAAAGCTACTGAGATAGCACTGCCTTTTTTGTGTGTGTGTGTGTGTGGTATTTTTTTCATGCACATAACTTTAAAATAACTGGTTTAAAGTGAACAATTCAGTAGCATTTTTTCTTTGTTTTTATTTAAATTCTAGTTAGTTGACATACAGTTCAATATTCGTTTCAGGAATAGAGTTCATGGTTCATCACTTACATACAACACCCAGTGCTCATCATAACTCGTGCCCTCCTTAATACCCACCACCCATCTAGCCCCATCCCCCACCCACCTCCCTCCATCAACCGTCAGTTTGTTCTCTATAGTTAAGAGTCTCTCATGATTTGTTTCTCTCTCTTTCTCCCCTTTCCGAATGTTCATCCATTTTGTTTCTAAAATTCCACATATGAGTGAAATCATATGGTATTTGTCTTTCTCTCATTGACTTGTTTCGCTTAGCATGATATTTAGTACATTCACAATGTTGTGCAACAGCCACCTTTGTGTAGTTCTAAAACAACTTCCAGGGGCGCCTGGGTGGCTCAGTCGTTAAGCGTCTGCCTTGGGCTCAGGTCATGATCCCAGGGTCCTGGGATCGAGCCCCGCATCGGGCTCCCTGCTCCGCGGGAAGCCTGCTTCTCCCTCTCCCATTCCCCCTGCTTGTATTCCCTCTTTCGCTCTGTCTCTCTCTGTCAAATAAATAAATAAAATCTTTAAAAAAAAAAAAAAAAAAAACAACTTCCATTACCCAGAAAGAAACTCCACACCCATTCAACAGTCCCTGCCTTCTCTAATTCCCCCAATCTACTTTTGTCTTTATGGATTTGCCTATCCTGAATGTATCACATAAATGGAATCATATAATTCTTGTGTCTGGCATCTTTCACTTAACATAATGCTTTCAAGGATCCTGCCTGGATGGATATTCAGTTTCACTATGGGTATAGTGCTGCTGCGAGCATGTGTATACATATATTTGTACCTATTTTTAGTTCTTTTGGATAGATACCTAGGAGTGGAGTTGCTATATCATATAGTAATTATATGTTGAACTTTTTGAGGAACATCCAAATTGTTTTCCACAGCAACTGAATCATTTTACATTGTACCAGCAATGTACAAGGGGCTCCAGTTTCCCCACATCCTGACCAACACTTGTCATTTTCTGTTTGTTTGTTTACAACACTGCATTTTGTTTGTTTGTTTGTTTGTTTTATTTTTTTATTTATTTGACAGAGAGAGAGGAACACAAGCAGGGGGAGTGGGAGAGGGAGAAGCAGGCTTCCCGCCAAGCAGGGAGCCCGATGTGGGACTCGATCCCAGCACCCCGGGATCATGACCTGAGCCAAAGGCAGACGCTTAACGACTGAGCCACCCAGGCGGCCCCAACACTGCATTTTTAACCACAGTTGATTCTAGGAGAATTTTTTATTTTTTATTTATTTATTTTTTTAAAGATTTTATTTATTTATTTATTTGACAGAGAGAGACACAGCGAGAGAGGGAACACAAGCAGGGGGAGTGGGAGAGGGAGAAGCAGGCTCCCCGCGGAGCAGGGAGCCCGATGCGGGACTCGATCCCAGGACCCTG
>NW_027799513.1:0-283 GCF_054177405.1 Leptonychotes weddellii | reverse complement strand
AATTCTAATATAAGTGCAATAATGGATAAAGTGAGATAAGTTCAGGGCATCATAGGTTATTAGAAAGAAGAACCTAACCACCTTGGAAAGAAGAGGGAATCAGTCATTAAAAAAGAGTAGGTCCAAATTGTGTAAGACTGTTGAATCACAGACCTGTACCTCTGAAACAAATAATACATTATATGTTAAAAAAAAAAAAAGGAGAAGATAGCAGAAAGGGAAGAATGAAGGGGGGAAAATCAGAGGGGGAGACGAACCATGAGAGACTATGGACTCTGAGAAA
>NW_027799512.1:0-283 GCF_054177405.1 Leptonychotes weddellii | reverse complement strand
GGTCAGATCCTCATATTAACCAGTGCATTCCTTTCTCTTCTTTGGCCATTGATTATTTTATACTCACTTCTGACCAGCTGTCTCAAATAAGACTTGCCCTTGGTCATAACAGGGCCTGAGCAAGAGATGCAGTGACCATTAGTACAAGAAAAAGAAGTTCAGGGCACCTGGGTGGCTCAGTTGGTTAAGCGACTGCCTTTGGCTCAGGTCATGATCCCAGGGTCCTGGGATCGAGTCCCACATCGGGCTCCCTGCTCGGCGGGAAGCCTGCTTCTCCCTCTCC
>NW_027799511.1:0-283 GCF_054177405.1 Leptonychotes weddellii | reverse complement strand
TATTCCACAAACTGGTACATGTTTTTAAGTTTGAAGAAAAACGAGGAATTTTGTGAAATAAAAATATTAACTTTTTTTTTTTTCAAGTAGTCTCCATTCCCAGCACGGAGCCCAATGTGGGGCCTGAACTCACGACCCTGGGATCAAGACCGGAGTTGAGACCAAGAGCCAGCTCCTTAATCAACTGAACCACCCAGGCACCCCTAAAAATATTAACTTTTAAAATGTTTCTTAAAAGGTGGAAGCTCTTAAGATTACAGGATTTTTAAGTTTTGTCTTAAAA
>NW_027799510.1:0-283 GCF_054177405.1 Leptonychotes weddellii | reverse complement strand
CGGGGAGACAGGAGTGATTGACTGCTTTTCTCTGGTGGCTCACTGAGGAGTGGGGCCCCGAGTTCTCGGCTCCTCTGGGGTGGAGATTGGGAGGTCACCATTTTCACTCTTGGTCTCCAAAGCAGTATGGAAAGCTTGCAGGGAACAAAAGCTCCCGAGAACAAACCCGAGCAGATTACTTAGCCCGGACTGGCAAGGATGGGGCAATTCTGCCTAGAGCAAAGACATTTGGGAACCATGGCAACAGGCCCCTCCCCCAGAAGATCAGCAAGAACAGCCAGCC
>NW_027799509.1:0-283 GCF_054177405.1 Leptonychotes weddellii | reverse complement strand
GGAAGGAGCCCAGGTAGAAACTAGTGACGGGTGAGGGGCGCCAGGTGGTGCGGACCACAGTCTCAGCCCTGTTCTGAGGGGCTGGTGGTGAGAGCCAAGGGGGGAAAGCCCTTGAATCCTGAGACTGGGGGATGGGGTGACGCTGCAGCTGGAGTACTTTTATGTCTGGAAGCTAAAAGGGCTTTTGAATTTAAAAAAGTATTACTGGGCGCCTGGGTGGCTCAGTTGGTTGCGTGACTGCCTTCGACTCAGGTCATGATCCCAGGGTCTTGGGATCGAGTCC
>NW_027799508.1:0-283 GCF_054177405.1 Leptonychotes weddellii | reverse complement strand
AAGAGTGTAAAATAGTAAGGCAAAGTTCCACAACAGCCCTGTAGCTCTAGCAGGAGGGATATTTAGAGGAAGTATAAGCTCTTCTGCATTTGCACTGGGCTAGACATCGCAAGCCAACAGCAGCTATGACTAGAATGTTAGGATGTGTGTAGCTCACTGGAGCCAAACCAGTGATTGTGGTTGCAGGTCACCTAGATGGGTTTTTTTTTTTTAATTTTTTATTGTTATGTTAATCACCATTAGTTTTTGATGTAGTGTTCCATGATTCATTGTTTGCATATAA
>NW_027799507.1:0-283 GCF_054177405.1 Leptonychotes weddellii | reverse complement strand
ACAATGTTTATCATCGTTTCTTTTATTCTGCTCCCTGAGGCCAGCCTTTGGATCACTGATTGTTGGATTACACTTAGACCAGACATTTAGGTGCAAAAATGAAGGGAATTAAATTCAATTTGGCTATTTATACATCTAAATTGCTCAAGTTAAGGGGGCAATGGAGATAAAATGTCTTCATTATTATTTTAGATTAATTCATTGACTCAAATCTGATCTGTGCTCTATAGTCACAAACATCAAAAGTTGATTGAAAATGTGCATAAATTCATACAGAATGAAT
>NW_027799506.1:0-283 GCF_054177405.1 Leptonychotes weddellii | reverse complement strand
AAGTCTTTGGAATACATCCAGCCAAATTCTGCTGATTTGAAGATGGCAGATCTAACATATTTAAGAGGTAACATCATTTGCCCAAGGTCAAGTGGCAGCGTTTATCAGAAGTTGACCTGAAAACCAAATTTCTGACACCTATTTCAGAGCTTTTCCTATGAAATAATGTGCATCCACACAACTGCCCCATTTCTTGTCTATTACTTCTGAAACACAAACTCCTTTTTTTTTTTTATTCTTATGTTAATCCCCATACATTACATCATTAGTTTAAGATGAAGTG
>NW_027799505.1:0-283 GCF_054177405.1 Leptonychotes weddellii | reverse complement strand
TTGAGTTTAAGAAGTTCTTTATAGATCTTGGATACCAGCCCTTTATCTGTAGTGTCATTGTTAATTTCTAAGAAAATCTTGGGGTTTTTTTTTTTAGAATGGGAAAGAAAAATACATTTGTCTTAGAAATAAACATTGTACTTGTCATTTGGTAGCTGCTTTTCCTTTAGCAATGTGTCGTGCACGTGTTTCCACGTTTGATAAATATGTCTATGCAGAGCCGGAAGATGTTGGACGTCTACCCTCCACTTTCATTGAGAGTCAGCCTTACCGAACCTCTCTT
>NW_027799504.1:0-283 GCF_054177405.1 Leptonychotes weddellii | reverse complement strand
TGCCTTGGCTCAGGGCCCCCTGCTCAGACTTCGAGCTCCTCTCACACTGCACATTGGCCCTCGTCCTCCCGTCTGGTCTCTGGGCAGCTGGAAAAGGTCCTTCCAGTTTAAGGACCCACGGATTAGATTGGCCCCACAAAGGTAATCCAGAAGGTGCTCTGCTTAGCACAATCTCTCCAGGACCCAGGCTGTTGCTTCCAGTCACCATGCCAGAAGGAAGAAAGGGTTCACCCTGGAAATCAAATGCTCTGGGATAGAAATGACCCATGACGCCTCCACTCAG
>NW_027799503.1:0-3070 GCF_054177405.1 Leptonychotes weddellii | reverse complement strand
GATCGAGCCCCACATCAGGCTCCCTGCTCTGCAGGAAGCCTACTTTTCACTCTCCCACTACCCCTGCTTGTGTTCCCTCTCTCGCTGTCTCTCTCTCTCTGTCAAATAAAATCTTTAAAAAAAAAAAAACAAAACACTATAAAGAACTCCCTTGCACCATTATCCAGTTTCAACAATTATCAACATATTATCATTCTTATTTCATCTCATGGCACTTTCCCTCATTCTGCTTGGGCTTGTTTATGGTTTTTTTGTTTTGTTGTTGTTGTTTGAGAATTGTAAAGCAAGTCCTTGACATTTTATCATTCCACTCCTAAGAATGCCAGTATTGATCTCACACATATCGTAACTACAATAGTATGGCCATACCTTGATAATAAATACCCAGCCTGTGCAGGCATTCATTTTCCACGTCGCTTCCTGAATCTATCATCTGAGTCTCTTATCTTGTCCCCATAACTGTCTTCTCTCTATTCGTTGAGGCATTCTTGATTTTTTTTCAAAGATTTTATTTATTTGTTTGACAGAGAGAGACACAGCGAGAGAGGGAACACAAGCAGGGGGAGTGGGAGAGGGAGAAGCAGGCTCCTCGCTGAGTAGGGAGCCCGATGCGATCCCAGGACCCTGGGATCATGACCTGAGCCAAAGGCGGATGCTTTACGACTGAGCCACCCAGGTGCCCCTTGGGGGTTTAAATTCTTGAAAGTAGGGCTACTGGGTTAGAGAGTAAAGTATGTAGTCTCATGAGATATTGACTTCTGCTCTGCAACCTAACACTCCCACAGTGTATGACAGTGCCTGTTTCCACAGAGCTTCTCCAACAGAGTACACGGTCAAGCTTCTAAAATTGTGCCAATATGATAGGTGAGAAATGGTATCTCAATGTGTTTTTAATTTGCATTTGTCCTTTTTTCATTTTTCTCCCAAACTAGGTTACTATGACTGGCATAATTATGAGTAATTCCCTAGGTCTGGAGCCGGGATGTATCTTCTGCCTATTTCAAGGGCTCTCCATGCAGTATCTGAACAAAATTGGGGTTTGATTAACAGCAAAGAAATGCATTTCTAACTAAGAATGACTGTTGAGTAGGCAAAGAACAGTCTGTCACAAACACAGAGGGTATATCTACCCAAATTTCACTTATGCATGTTTTCTCACATGAGCCTTCAAGGAAATTAAGATGCAAAAATCCAGTGAGTAATTAAGAAACATGCTGGTACATTTATTAGTGCTGATGCTGACAGGCAAGGTAGGGAGTAAATGTCAAGTTGGATGGGTTAGGTGTACCTGGGTGGCTCAGTTGGTTAAGCATCTGCCTTCAGCTCAGGTCATGATCCCAGGGTCCTGGGATCCAGCCCCGTGTCAGGCTCCCTGTTTGACAGGGAACCTGATTCTCTCTCTCTTCCCTGCTCATGCTCACTCTCAGTTTTTCTCTCTCAAATAAATAAAGTCTTAAAAAAAAGAATTGGATGGGTTATTTTTTTTTAAAAAATAATAAAATTATTTAAAAATTAGTGTTGAGATAAACTCTGAGTCAAGATCTGAAAGCTCTGAATGATTGGAAATTGGAAACTGGAGGTGCCTCAAGTAATCAAAAACCAGAGTACTGTGTACAAATAACCAAAAAAAGCCTGAAGTGGGGACAGTCTTGTGAAGGACTCTGCACTTCACTTGAAGGGTCTGTGCTAACACAATGTGGTGTCAGAATTGAAATGAATTGCAAAACACCCATTTAGTGTCATGGAATTAATGACAGAACAGTGCAACACATTAAATTTTTATCTTAATACATCTTTTGACAGGTGAACTTATGACATTTACAGTCTTGGTTACAACTATATTTAGCTTATTGTCATCTTAACACTTTAAGAAATAGTTAAAGTTGCCATAGTTACATAATTTTTTAAGTTCATGGAAATAATTTATATCCTTTCATAGTTTGCTATGGAAATTAACTCCCCACTTTCTTTTGGTTCTCAGATGCACAGGTATACTTAATCCTCTTATTTAATGGCATATGGTCAACAAGTCTGTGCAAAATCCTTGCTTTCCTCTTTCATCCTGGATACAGAATCTCATTTCTCTCCTTGAAAAGTATCCTTTAATGTATTTGACGCATATCCTTAAATTAACCATGTAAAATATATAGTATTATGCCTCAAATGCATATAACTATATTTGTATTGTGCTATGCATTTATTTCCATCTTGACTAAATGGTGACTGTTATTGTATTAAGTATTTAGCTTCTAACTTTTAATGTATGGTATTCCACTATATGAATCCACTATAGCTTATCTATTTCCCTAATGATATTATCTATCTTTATGATTTTTTTTTAATTCTGAGGAGTATGAAGTAGTATTTCATTATAATTTGCATTTCTCCTCTACTAGTTAGTTTGAACATCTCATTATACATTTGTTGGCCATGTGGGCATCCTCTTCTGGGATTTGCCTATTCAAATCACAGGAGGCTCAATATTCTTTTGTTTGATTTCCAGCAGTAAGTTCTGTATGTCAATCCCTAGTTTTGCGTCAAGTAACTTTTCTCAGTCTGTCATCTCTCTGTGGAGTTCTTTGAATAGAAACTGTTGTTGCTGTCAAGTCCATTTTATTTTCCTTTCTGTGATTTTTGGGTCTTAAATCATTTCCTATTCTTCAGGCTACATTTTAGTTTATTAACTCTAAGTATAGGTTTGTTCACTATGAAAAGCAGGGGTCCAGACGAAGATGTAATCATGAGGAAACACCACACAAACTCAAACTGAAGGACATTGTATAAATTAATTTATAAGTTTCAAATGTGTCAAGGTATTAAAATCAAGGAAAGACTGATGAGACATTTTAGATTAAAGAGAGCTGGCCATGAAATACAATGTGTGTTTTTGTTTTTTTTTAAGATTTTATTCATTTATTTGACAGAGAGAGACACAGCGAGAGAGGGAACACAAGCAGGGGGAATGGGAGAGGGAGAAGCAGGCTTCCCGCCGAGTAAGGAGCCCGATGCGGGGCTCGATCCCAGGACCCTGGAATCATGACCTGAGCCAAGGCAGATGCTTAATGACTGA
>NW_027799502.1:0-283 GCF_054177405.1 Leptonychotes weddellii | reverse complement strand
ATCCCAGGAGCCTGGAATCATGACTGGAGTGGAATGCAGGCACTTAACTGACTCAGCCACCCAGGAGCCCCTTGATTGGATTTAAAAAAAAAAAAAAAACATCGAGTTTTGAGAATTTTCATATATTCTAAATATTACACTTTTGTTGGATATGTGGTTTGCAAATATTTGCTACCAGTCTGTGGTTTTTTTTTTTTTTAATCTTCACGTCTTTTGATGGGCAAAAGTTCTAGATTTTCATGAGGTACAATTAATCAAATTTTCCTTTTTTCTTTTCTTTTTT
>NW_027799501.1:0-283 GCF_054177405.1 Leptonychotes weddellii | reverse complement strand
TGGGCCACTTCTCCTGACCCCATTGCAGTTCTTTCTGCCCACAGGTCCCATCCCTGTGCTTTAATAAAACCACGTTTTTGCACGAAAGACGTCTCAAGAATTCTTTCTTGGCCATTGGCTTTGAACCCAAGCACAGATATTTCATACAATTCAAGAGAAGAAAATCACCAAAAGTTTATAGTGAGAAAGAGAAAACAACCGAAAGTATATGGTATTTTCAGAAATGTTTTAATGAATACATCATACTGGTATCTAATTTATTAATCATGTGGCCTTTTCTTTT
>NW_027799500.1:0-283 GCF_054177405.1 Leptonychotes weddellii | reverse complement strand
CACCAGGGAAAGCATCAGGTTCTGGACTTTTCATTCTTGGGAAGTTCTCATTACTGCTTCAGTCTATTTACTTATTATAGGTCTGCTCAGGGTTTCCATTTCTTCTGGAGTCACTTTGGTAGTTTGTGTGCTTCTCAGAATTATCTGCTTCATCTCAGGGAGCCAATTTGTTGGTACAAAGTGGTTCCATTTTTGTTTCCTTGTCAATTTTGGTAAATCTGCAAAAGAAAGAACTGTTGTTTTCACTGATTTTCTCACGCGTTCTCCTCTTCCATTTATTTCT
>NW_027799499.1:0-283 GCF_054177405.1 Leptonychotes weddellii | reverse complement strand
CTACTATGAACTTTCGGGTGCATATGGCCCTTCTTTTCACTACATCTGTATCTTTGGGGTAAATACACAGTAGTGCAATTGCTGGGTCATAGGGTAGCTCTATTTTTAATTTTCTGAGGCACCGCCACACTGTTTTCCAAAGTGGCTGTACCAACTTGCATACCTACCAACAGTGTAAGAGCGTTCCTCTTTCTCCACAACCTCTCCAACATTTGTTGTTTCTTGCCATGTCAATTTTTGCCATTCTAACTGGTGTAAGGTGGTATCTCAGTGTGGTTTTGAT
>NW_027799498.1:0-283 GCF_054177405.1 Leptonychotes weddellii | reverse complement strand
AAGCCCTCAACACCCTCTCGAGGTACCTTCTCCCCTATCACGCCCCTTCTGTTCTGGGGATGGATTCTGAGCACCAGAGCCTATCAGACAGACCACTTTTTCCCCTCCCATCAAATCTCCAGGCCCAACTGGTCTGATGGCTACCAGAGCTCAGGTTTAGAGGAACTGTGGCTTAAAGCTGATGTCTCCTCCCCAACTGAACTCTTACCTACAAACTTCTGGGGGGTGGAGCGCTTGCGTTTGGTGAGGCTGTTGGCCAGCCGATCAATGAAAGTTGGCCGCT
>NW_027799497.1:0-283 GCF_054177405.1 Leptonychotes weddellii | reverse complement strand
GTTTGATCCCTATCCAGCTGAATTCCTGAGAGGAGACGAAATCCAGGTCTCCTACTCCTCCGCCATCTTGCTCCACCCCCCCAGCAAAGCAATTCTTTGGCCAACAATTACAGCTCTGTCATTATTGCTGGCTAGACAAGTTGAAAGCTATCAATCAGAGGCATGAGTAAGTTGTTCTTGGTGTGGTGGTGGTGGTGTGGTAAAGAATGAAGATGATGATTGTGATAAATACTCCATCATGGAATCTTTTGTATAGTATTTTTAAAAAATAGTGACTAGATGA
>NW_027799496.1:0-283 GCF_054177405.1 Leptonychotes weddellii | reverse complement strand
AATTAACATCCCAGTGTCAGAAAAGTATTCTACATTTCATTTTTATAAAGTTTTATATTTTTAGGGGCGCCTGGGTGGCTCAGTCATTAAGCATCTGCCTTTGGCTCAGGTCATGATCCCAGGGTCCCGGGATTGAGCCCCGCATTGGGCTCCCTGCTCAGCAGGGAAGCCTGCTTCTCCCTCTCCCTCTCCCACTCCCCCTGCTTGTGTTCCCTCTCTCGCTGTGTCTCTCTGTCAAGTAAATGAATAAAATCTTTAAAAAAGAAAAAGGTTTTATATTTTT
>NW_027799495.1:0-283 GCF_054177405.1 Leptonychotes weddellii | reverse complement strand
CTGCAGCCAGACACGGCTCTCCCCTGCAGGCATCTCTCTGCTCCCTCCATGTCTACTGAGAGCCACTGGCCCTCCTCTGCTGCAGGGTCATGAGAGCAGCTCCAGTCCCAACAGCACTACTTACCAGTTGTGTGGTCCTGAGTCCAGTCTCTTCAAGAAGAACAGAACTTCTACTTTCCAACTGTTGTGCAGATTAAATAAGCAAGGGAAGAGAACGCAGCCAGCATAGCCCAGTATGTGGACATCTTCACGAGACATGTCTTCTCCTTCCCCTCCTTCTCCC
>NW_027799494.1:0-283 GCF_054177405.1 Leptonychotes weddellii | reverse complement strand
GGAGCCCGATGCGGGACTCGATCCAGGGACTCCAGGATCATGACCTGAGCCGAAGGCAGTTGCTTAACCAACTGAGCCACCCAAGCGCCCAGGCTGTAGGATATTTAAAAAGCAGTATGAAAATACAAAATAATGTAGGCTGAATTGTAGATAATTAAGTCTTGAAGAATGGAAAAAGAAAAAAAATTCTTGCAATCATGTGACCCTAGTAGCACCTTAATTTTTATGACCAGTTATCCACTTTTTAAAATTCTTTTCTTTTACTATTAAAGGCCTAATCCCT
>NW_027799493.1:0-283 GCF_054177405.1 Leptonychotes weddellii | reverse complement strand
AAGTTTTTATTCAAATTCCAGTTAGCTAACATGCAGTGTAATATTAGTTTCAGGTGTACAATATAGTGATTCAGCACTTCCATACAACATCCGGTTCTCATCACAAGTGCACTCCTTAATCCCCCCAAACAACTTCCCCTTTGGTAATTATTAGTTTTTTCTTTATAGTTCAGAGTCTGTTTCTTGGTTTGCCAGTCTCTCTGTTTTTTTCCCCTTTGCTCATTTATTTTTTCTTAAATTCCACATATGAGTGAAATCATATGGTAATTGAACATTTTTATAG
>NW_027799492.1:0-3070 GCF_054177405.1 Leptonychotes weddellii | reverse complement strand
AACCCTCAATTTGATTCCCGGAGTCCATAGTCTCTCATGGTTCCTCTCTCCCTCTGATTCCCCCCCCCCATTTTTCCCTTCCTTCTCCTAATGTCCTCCATGCTATTCCTTATTTTCCAAAAATAAGTAAAACCATATGATAATTGTTTTTCTCTGTTTGACTTATTTCACTTAGCATTATCTCCTCCAGTCCCATCCATGTTGATGCAAATGTTGGGTATTCATCCTTTCTGATGACTGAGTAATATTCCATTGTAATATGGACCACATCTTTTTTTTTTTTAAGATTTTATTTATTTATTTGACAGAGAAAGACACAGCGAGAGAGGGAACACAAGCAGGGGGAGTAGGAGAGGGAGAAGCAGGCCTCCTGCCTAGCAGGGAGCCCGATGCGGGGCTCAATTCCAGGACCCTGAGATCATGACCTGAGCTGAAGACAGATGCTTAATGACTGAGCCACCCAGGCACCCCTATATGGACCACATCTTCTTTTTCCATTCATCTGTTGAAGGTCATCTCGGCTCTTTCCACAGTTTGTCTATTGTGGACATTGCTTCTATGAACACTGGGGTGCATGTGGCCCTTCTTTTCTCTACATCTGTATCTTTAGGGTAAATACCTAGGAGTGCAATTGCTGGGTCATAGGGTAGCTCTGTTTTTAACTTTTTGAGACACCTCCACACTGTTTTCCAAAGTGGTTGTACCAACTTGCATTCCCACCAACAGTGTAAGACACTTCCCCTGTCTCCACAACTTCTCCAACATTTCTTGTTTCTTGCCTTGTCAATTTTTGCCATTATAAATGGTATAAGGTGGTATTTCAGTGTGGTTTTGATTTGAATTTCCCCGATGGCTAATGATGTTGAACATGTTTTCATGTGTCTATTAGCCATTTGTATGTCTTCATTTGAGAAATATCTATTCATGTCTTCTGCCCATTTTTTGACTTGATTATTTGGTTTTTTGGGTGTTGAGTTTTAGAGGTTCTTTATAGATCTTGGGTACCAGCCCTTTATTTGTAGTATCATTTGCAAATATCTTCTCCCATTCCCATGGATTGCCTCTTTGTTTTGTTGACTGTTTCCTTTGCTGTGCAGAAGCTTTTAATCTTGATGAAGTCCCAAAAGTTCATTTTCCCTTTTGTTTCCCTTGCCTTTAGAGACATGTCTTAAATAAAGTTGCTGTGGCCGATGTCAAAAAGGTTAATGCCTATGTTCTCCTCTAGGAGTTTGATGGATTTCTGTCTCACACTGAGGTTTTTTCATCCATTTTGAGTTTATCTTTGTGTATGGTGTAAGAGAATGGTTGAGTTTCATTATTCTGTATATAGCTGTCCAATTTTCCCAGCACCATTTCTTGAAGAGACTGTCTTTTTTCCATTGGATATTCTTTCCTGCTTTGTCGAAGATTAGTTGACCATAGAGTTGATTCTCTATTGGGTTGTCTATTCTGTTCCATTGGTCTATATGTCTGTTTTTGTGCCAATACCATACTGTCTTGGTGATCACAGCTTGTAATATAGCTTGAAATCAGGCAGTGTGATGCCCTCAGCTTTGTTTTTCTTTTTCAACATTTCCTTGGCAATTTGGGGTCTTTTCTGGTTCCATACAAATTTTAGGATTGTTTGTTCCAGCACTTTGAAAAATGCCATTGGTATTTTGATCAGGATGATGTTGAAAGTATGGATTGTTCTGGGCAGCATAGACATTTTAACAATGTTTATTTTTCTGATCCATGAGCATGGAATGTTTTTTCCATCTTTTTGTGTCTTCTTCAATTTCTTTCATATGTGTTCTGTAGTTTCTAGAGTATAGATTACCTCTTTGGTTAGGTTTATTCCAAGATATCTTACATATATATGCATATGTCTCTAAGATATATGTATTTTAGAGGAGAAGGAAATGTTATTGCTGGTATATATTGTTCTATTGTATTATTGTTATAATTATTATGAAGCCTGTGGAGCCTTGAAATATACTGGGAGAAACCTCAGGAGCAGGTGTTTAATACCCATTCAGTGATGACACCCAACCAATACCTATTATTTTATAAAGCACGTTTGGTAAATATTGATAAGAATGGTGTCTGATGAAACCCTGTATTGGAGTTCGGGAACCCAGAGTGAAGAACTCAGAAAAACCACCCTTGCTAAGCCCCAGGAACAGTCAGTGCCCCATGGCTGGATATAGAGTGGCCATGGTGGGCTCTCTGGGGTCTGTGGTTGGAAAAACAGTCTTCCTCCCTCTCCTGAAGTGAGCAGAAAGAGCAGGCTTTTTCCCATTCATGCCTGACTTTGGGAGAGAGCAGATTTCCCACCAGAACTATTCGGGAGAAGATTTCTTCGGACAGATTCCTTTCAGCTCTGCTCAGCATCACCACCCTCAGGTACTGGAGGCTCTATATTTTCAAAATGGCAAGATCAGACACCAAGATTGACTGAGGATGGTTTTACCTCAGGGTAACAGCTGCTTTTTCTGAGCCTCATGAGAAACAGCTGTTCTTGTGAGGATTTAGAGGTGGTTAGTGGACAATTGTGTGCCATTTTGTTTCTGAACACGCTTCTCATGATGTCAGGATGGAATTTCTAAAGTAAAAATCTCAGCCTCCCCATCCTGGTTCAGCCTCTCTCAATTATGTCTCTTGGAATAAAAATAGGATCTAAAATCCTACTTATCTGAGCTTGTTATTGGTTGTCTGAGCTGTTTACATAGCTCATCCCCTATGAGGGTTCAGATCCGTTGCCCACATCCAACAGACCAAAATGTACTTCCGTGCTTCTCGGCACCCACAGAAATTCCATCAGCCCAGCTGCTCACCATAGATACCATCACCTCTTGGTTTCCTAAGCTAGTTTTTCTAAGCTATGTTCAATTAATTATTATTGAGGAGGTAATCTTCTCAGCTTTTATTTTACCTTCCAGTTGATTCCAAGTAACAATAAAGTAACAATAATATTTTAAAAGAATAACAGGGGGCGGAACAAGATGGCAGAGGAGTAGGAGACCTGGATTTCGTCTCCTCTCAGGAATTCAGCTGGATAGGGATCAAACCATTCTGAACACCTACAAAC
>NW_027799491.1:0-283 GCF_054177405.1 Leptonychotes weddellii | reverse complement strand
ATTATGCTTAAGTATATACATACAAAATGATGACTAAATTCGGCTAAACCATTTTAATAACATTATCTAATAACTGGTCTTAAGAGGACAATGGTTTTCCTCTAGTTCCATCCATGTTGTTGCAAATGGCAAGATTTCGGGTTTTTCTGATGGCTGCATAATATTCCATTATATATATATATATATATATATATATATACACCACATCTTCTTTATCCATTCATCTAGAGGGTATTATGCTAAGCGAAATGAGTCAATCAGAGAAAGACATGTATCATATGAT
>NW_027799490.1:0-283 GCF_054177405.1 Leptonychotes weddellii | reverse complement strand
GGAAGTGCTGATGGCGCTTTGGGGAAAACATGGTAGGAAGGAGAGCTGTACCCTGGGCCATGGTGGGGGACCGTGGTATAGACATCTAAGGATGACAGTGACAGGTGTCCCCGGGGATGGTACCGCAGGACAAAGATGTGGGCTGGAAATGTGGAAGGCCAGCTCGAGGACAATGAATCTTCCCGCTGTGCTGTGTTAGTGCTGAGCCGGGGTGGGCACTGCCCCTGGGAAGCTTGATGAGCCCGATGAAGGCGAGTGGGGCATGAGAGCCTTGAAAGAAGGT
>NW_027799489.1:0-283 GCF_054177405.1 Leptonychotes weddellii | reverse complement strand
TGCCTCTGTGGACCGCAGGGTTGGCAGGCTGGTGGTGTGAGCGTGTGTACGAGCACGTGTGCAGGCTGGTGTGAGCGTGTGTGTACGAGCGCGTGTGCAGGCTGGTGGTGTGAGCGTGTGTACGAGCGCGTGTGTGCAGGCTGGTGTGAGCGTGTGTGTATGAGCGCGTGTGCAGGCTGGTGTGAGCGTGTGTATGAGCACGTGTGTGCAGGCTGGTGGTGCGAGTGTGTGTGTATGAGTGCGTGTGTGGAAGCTGGTGGTGTGAGCATGTGTACGAGCGCGT
>NW_027799488.1:0-283 GCF_054177405.1 Leptonychotes weddellii | reverse complement strand
CTGTTTCTTTTGCTGTGCAAAAGCTTTTTATCTTGATGAAGTCCCAATAGTTCATTTTTGCCCTTGCTTCCCTTGCCTTTGGCAAAGTTTCTAGGAAGAAGTTGCTTCGGCTGAGGTCGAAGAGGTGAAGATGCTCTTTTTTCTAGATCCATGCCATATCCTGCCATTGCCAGAGCAGAGGCCCGCTGACCCCTGCCTGCCCAGAGCATCCTTTCAGGTGTCTTCTGGAGCACAGACCACCTGAAAGCTGAGTCCAGACTCTTTTCCCTTACCACTGATTTGC
>NW_027799487.1:0-283 GCF_054177405.1 Leptonychotes weddellii | reverse complement strand
GTGTCGGAATCTCAGTAACAATCCCCTTCAAAAGTGTTTCTCCTTGGGTTTCTCCTTGAGACAATTCAATGATTAGGAACATCTCTGCTAGGAGCCATCTGCTGTTGACTTTTTTTTTTTTTCAGTCTGCCTCTTGAGTGTTTACCAAGACCACAAAGCAAAGGAAGCACTGATTTCTCCTAGACCATCACCATTTCAACAATGGAGCCAGTCTGATTTTCTGTATTCACCAGTATTGCACAGAGGTATCTCAGAAAATATTCTACAGTTAAAGCACAGAGTT
>NW_027799486.1:0-283 GCF_054177405.1 Leptonychotes weddellii | reverse complement strand
AGTAAGTCTAAGTCACAGGAATTAATAGGCAGAGTGGGGATTTCAATGCAGATCTTTCTGACTCCAGAATACACATTCTTTTCCTTTTTTTTTTTTAAAGATTTTATTTATTTATTTGAGAGAGAGAGTGAGAGAGAGAAAGAGCACAAGAGAGGGGAGCGGGAGAGGGAGAGGCAGACTCCCCACTGAGCAGGTAGCCCGATGCGGGACTCGATCCTGGGACTCCAGGATCATGACCCAAGCCGAAGGCAGTTGCCTAACCAACTGAGCCACCCAGGCGCCC
>NW_027799485.1:0-283 GCF_054177405.1 Leptonychotes weddellii | reverse complement strand
CTCTACCACTAACTCCTGTGTCACCAGGCAAGTTAATTAACTTCTCTGAGATTGTTTTATCCTCCTGTCCACATCAGAGTTGTTGTAAGATAGAATGTACTACTTTTTATGAATTACTCATCAAAGTGTCATTTAGTGTATGTTCATTAGATCAGAATTACCTTTATTGCACACATCTTATCACACTTTTTTTATACTTACAATAAGTTCCACTGTTACTCACTTGCAATTATTTTTTTTTTTTAATATTCTGTCTTCCTTACTAGGTTGTTGGTTCTTGATT
>NW_027799484.1:0-283 GCF_054177405.1 Leptonychotes weddellii | reverse complement strand
TTGTCAGAATGTCCATACTTCTGAAAGCAATCTTTATTTATTTAATGTAATGTATTTATTTATATATATACATATACATACATATATATACATTTATATATACATATACACACATATATATATGTGTGTGTGTATTTTTCTTTTTTTAAGAGAGAGAGTGGGAGAGACAGAATCTTTTTTTTTTATTATGTTATGTTAACCACCATATGTTACATCATTAGTTTTTGATGTAGTGTTCCATGATTCATTGTTTGCATATAACACCCAGTGCTCCATTCAGTAC
>NW_027799483.1:0-283 GCF_054177405.1 Leptonychotes weddellii | reverse complement strand
ATGTCAGGCTAGAACTGTGGATGGAGCAAAATTTTCTTTCAGAAATAAAGGCAAAATAAAGACATGTTTGAAAATAAAAGTTATGTGAGTGCACTACCCTCCCACCTAATCTGGGAAGTAATTAAAGATGCACTGTATGTAGAAGGAAAATGACCCAGAAAGGGGGCGTGAGGTTCCAGAAGGAATGATGTAAGTGGAAATGGATCGACCTAAAGGGCATTGTCTGTTACCCCAGAGCCCAGAACAGTGTCCAGCACAGAGTTGGTGATTCATCAATTTTAAT
>NW_027799482.1:0-283 GCF_054177405.1 Leptonychotes weddellii | reverse complement strand
AATAAATCTTTATGAAAAACAGTTTAAATTTTTTTTAAACCTGCTTTAATCATGAGATACTAAAAGTTAAAAAAAAAATTAAATGTCCCAGTCAGGCTGTGTGACCTTGGGCATCTCAGGTGTCCTTCAGCCTCAGTCTCCTCATCTGTCTCCCCCCTGACTGCTATGTGGATTTAGCGAAGTGGTCTACAGAGGGCCCGGGAGCAGCTGTGGGCATGTCATATGGACATCTCACTTCTCTCCCAGGCTTTCCTTCCTCCTTGCTAGTTGTCAGCTCCAGCTT
>NW_027799481.1:0-3070 GCF_054177405.1 Leptonychotes weddellii | reverse complement strand
GATGAGTCAGTCACAGGAGCCGTGGAAACCAAGGGGATCACAGAGGGAGTAGCATCTTCCAGGGCCTCTGGGAACAGCAGCCGATTGACCTCAGCCGTTGTGCTATTACACACCTCACAGAAGGGATCTGGACATAACAGTTGACGAAAGTGGATGGTATCATGATGCCGGCCTAGGGGGCTGGGGAGACAGGAGGTACAAAGCTGCAGCCAGGACCAGAACAAATATATGTGACCCTGGCAGATCTGGCAAAGGTAGCGCCCCCCCCACCACCACCACCAACATCCCCAAGACTTTCACATTCTAACTCTGAGGAATTTCCATCCCATGTCAATCCCGGGCTTCCCTGAGGCCCTAGAAATTCATAGACTCTGCTTAAAAGGGGGGGGTGTACAAGAAAGAAGGTAATGTTTAGTCACCTTTGCAGAAGAGAAAGCACCTTTCTTGCCTCCTTTACTTCACTCTGGCAAGTTCTCCCACCTGGGAAACCAGGAGAATGATGAAGATAGAAGCAAGAGATCTTATAAGAGGCTGAGTAGAGTGTCCTTTAAGTGATACCCTTGGTAGATTGGACTTGGAGAACTCCAAGAATTGGGATATAAGGTCACATGATCGATGAAAGTAAGACTTGTATTTTTATCATTCACAATGGGCTTTTGTATGTATTATCTATCCCATGTGATACTGAAAACCACCCTATGAAGAACATAGGGCAATGGATACCTCAAAGAGGAAGTTGAGTATCCATAATGTCGTAGGTCTTTCACAAAGTCAGGAGACAGAAGTTCTGACATTTGATGTCTCACACAGCCACCTATTGGGCAACATCCATTGCCCAGATCCATCAGTGCTTCATGCAGAGCAGGGAATCTGAGAAGGGTTTTGTGCTCTGATTGCCTTTCCATAAGCCTCTCCTCTGAGGCCTCTGTTTTCTAAGAGGGACTGTGTCTAGCAGCTGATCTCCTCAGAGATCATGGACCTGAGCCATCATGAAAAGGACAGGAAGGGTCACCCTTGGAGAGCTCAAGTGGAATAGGCAGAACCTTACCTTTCAGATTCCCACCTTTCCTCCTCCTCTTGGCTCTGCCCTGATGCTAGAACAAAAATAAAAGAATGAGGGGGTGGGACTCATCTCTCACTCTTCTCTTAGAATGGAAACATTCTTTATCCAAGAATAGTAGGACTTTATTTCAATTAATAGAACTTTGTGTTCCTTGCTTTTATCAATTTTTAAAGCTGATAAAATGTTTTCAATATTTACTTCTTTGAAAAACTCAAAGGAGGATTTTGTCTGGGAGATCCACACTTGATATTCCCAGTCATAAATCCTTTGTTCAATGAGGACATAGAAACTGAAGCCCGACAGTCACATCTGTGCTCCCTCAGGTAGGACCCTGCATGCTAGGACATACCTCAAACCCCTGGCTCTGCTCAGAGTCTTAGCACTGTTCTCCTGATCAGCCCAACACAAAGGAAGGCTTGTCCGAGTGATGTTTGACATGGGACTGTGACTCATGATCAAGTGCTAGAAAACTTTGTTCTCTTACACAGATCCCATACTCTCGAAATAACCCAATCCAGGACTACAGAATCCCTGTGTTTGGGATTTTACCCAAGACACACCACCATACCCACATAGACTGTGAGTTTCAAGTAGAAAACTTAGTCTTTCCTTAACCCTTACCCTTGCCAGATCTCTTTCCTAGAGCAGTGAATGTCTCTAGAATAGAAACCTTCCAAACTGAAATAGAAAGAGAGAAAGATTTTTTTTAATGCTAAAATCTAGAATATCCAAGAACTGTGTTCCAAAATGTGTAACATATAGGTAATAGGGATACCAGAAGGAGAAGAAAGAACAAAAAAAATATTTTAAGTAATAATGGCCAAGGATGTTCCAAAATTAATGACAGATGAACCATACACTGTGGAAGTTCATACATGGACGTATCATATTCAAACTGTAGGAAAACAAAAGGAAAAATTTTGAAAGAATCCAGAGGAAAATAAAAACCCTACCTCTAGAGGAAAAAAACATAAGAATTATGACCTATTATCATAAACCATGCAAGTAAGAGATTGGAGTGAAATGTTGAGTATTGAAAGAAAAAACCACCAATCCAAAATTTTATATCTAGTGAAATTATCCTGCAAAAGTGAAAGAGAAATAAAAACTCAGATAAAAACAGGGAACTCATCAGCAATAGACCTGCCTTGCAAAAGATATTAAAAGAAGTTCTTTGGGGAGAAGGAAAATAACTCAGATCTACATAAAGGAAAGAAAGAGAAGGAATGAATGAAGACAAAATAAAACTTTCATTCATCTTACTCTCAATTGACCTAATAATAATAATGATAATGTGTTGGGTGATTTTAGTGTATGGATAAGTGAAATGAATGGCATCAATGTTACAAGGGACTGGAGGAATTGGACACTCCTGCACTATCTATGAATTGGTATAGCGTTATATGAAAGTGGACTTAGATTAGTTGTAAATGTATATTGCAAACTCTAGGACAACCACTAAAATATTTTTTAAACAGGGAACAATTGGTATGCTAACAAAAGTGAGGAAATGGAATTATATAAAATGCTTGTTTAAAATCAGAAAAAGGAAAAGAGGGGAAGGATAGGTATAATGAATAGTAAACAGTACGGACCAGTAGAGATATTAATCCAAGTATATTTAAAAACCACTAAATGGGGGGGGCGGAGCAAGATGGCGGAGGAGTAGGAGACCTGGATTTCGTCTCCTCTCAGGAATTCAGCTGGATAGGGATCAAACCATTCTGAACACCTACAAACTCAACAGGAGATCGAAGAAAAGAACAGCAACAACTCTCTCATCAGAAAAGCGACCACTTTCTGGAAGGTAGGACGTGCGGAGAAGTGAATCCGAGGTGATATTCGGGAGGATGGACGGCGGGGGAGGGGCCTCCGTCGGCCACTTCTGGCAAGTGATAGAACCACGGAGCACACAATCGGAACTTTTAAAAGTCTGCTCCGCTGAGGGACGTCACTCTGGTGGCTAAGCAGGGGGTGGAACCCTCTGGGACAGTGTGGTCTCAGGAC
>NW_027799480.1:0-283 GCF_054177405.1 Leptonychotes weddellii | reverse complement strand
TTATTTGAGAGAGAGAATGAGAGACAGAGAGCACGAGAGGGAAGAGGGTCAGAGGGAGAAGCAGACCCCCCGCCGAGCAGCGAACCCGATGCGGGACTCGATCCCGGGACTCCAGGATCATGATCTGAGCCGAAGGCAGTCGTTCAACCAACTGAGCCACCCAGGCGCCCCACCCATACACTTTTAAGGTGCTATTTTCATAAAGTGATCTGATGTTGATGGCAAATGGTTTTCTCCCACCCAGAATCTAGGCCAAAAGGGAAAAATCTCTTTGTAGTCTTAT
>NW_027799479.1:0-283 GCF_054177405.1 Leptonychotes weddellii | reverse complement strand
AATAGCCTATAGGAAAGGACATTTGGAATGGTCTTGGCAAGATAAAATATAAATTTAGTACTAGAAGGAATAAAATGGTTTTGTGGTCTCACCTTAAGCTTTACTGGATTTGTTTAGTAAATCAGAAGACAAGAGGGGAGCTTAAGAAGCCATGCTGACCATCTTACTATCTTTAAGCAGACAGGACCTCCAACCAGTATAAAGAAATGTAGACTGTCCTTTGGGTTGAAGATCTACTGCTAACCCTACTCTGATTCTGAGAAGTAACGCAATGTTCTATTCG
>NW_027799478.1:0-283 GCF_054177405.1 Leptonychotes weddellii | reverse complement strand
TTCAGTGAATCTGCATATGATATAAATGCTCCTATATTTGCATTAAAACTGGTATTCTGCAATATAAACAGTAAAATTCATGAAAATAATTTAGTTTTAATTTTTCTTTTTAGAATGGCACTAAATAGCAAAGTTTTAAAAGCATCATGGCAGGAACCCTTGGGTGGCTCAGTCAGTTAAGCATCTGCCTTCAGCTCAGGTCATGATCCTGGGGTCCTGGGATCAAGCCCCGCGTCAGACTCTCTGCTTAGCGGGGAGTCTGCTTCTCCCTCTCTCTCTGCCC
>NW_027799477.1:0-283 GCF_054177405.1 Leptonychotes weddellii | reverse complement strand
ATATAGGAGATGGCTCATTTATATTTGTTGATTTTAAGGCCGGGTTGTCCTGGGAGCTTCTGTAATGCTAAATGACTTCAGTACTCTTAAGACGAAGCACATGTGATTCCATCTGATTAAATTGTCCAGTCTCTTTGCAGTTAAAACCTATTTTTTTTTTCTTTTCTCATCTGTGTTTACTCCAAGTAGCCCTCTTTGGGGGGCTGTCTCTGTGCATGTGTGTGTACTCGCCAAACACTATGACATCATGTACCCTTCCTTCATAGAGACCATCACAGTTGTA
>NW_027799476.1:0-283 GCF_054177405.1 Leptonychotes weddellii | reverse complement strand
TCCAGTTGATTGATAATAGCCAGAGGGTGGTTTAAAAAAAAAAAAATCTTTTTTTTTAAGCTAGACTCTTCTCTTGGCTTATACATTCACCCCTGGCATAGATACTGTTTTCATGCCCCAACACATCCATTCCTCCGATGTTCCTACTCTATAATTACTAAATAATTAGAAGAAGGTTTATCCTTTAAATAAGCTAGCTCACTGTCATCACTTTAAAACCTAACTTCATAAAAAAAAAGAAGGAAACTGCAATTCCAAGACTGGGGTCAGCCAACCTTTAAAA
>NW_027799474.1:0-283 GCF_054177405.1 Leptonychotes weddellii | reverse complement strand
CGGGGCAAGTCCCCAGTCTGACAGGGAACCTGCCTATCCTCAGATAACCCCACATCTGCTCACAGAAAAGCCTTGTGGGAAAGGACAACAGGACACCTGATGGGTCATAGGGTTAAGAACATAAAACTTAGGGACACCTGGGTGGCTCAGTCGTTAAGCGTCTGCCTTCGGCTCAGGTCATGATCCCAGGGTCCTGCGATCGAGCCCCGCATCGGGCTCCCTGCTCCGAGGGGAGCCTGCTTCTCCCTCTACCTGCCGCTCCCCCTGCTTGTGCTCTCTCTCT
>NW_027799473.1:0-283 GCF_054177405.1 Leptonychotes weddellii | reverse complement strand
GTGACCTCACTCCCTAAATTTTCAACCTGAACACAATGGTCTACATGGAAAGTGGCACACATAGTTTTCTGTGAAAGCCTGGAAGAGAATGAGTTCTTTATCTGAGACACAGTGGGTAACATCATTGTTATGAACATGAAGTCTGTGAAAAATCCATATTCCGAAAGAAAGTCATTCAACAAAAAGATACTCTTTAGCGTGTAACTTGGGGTGGTGAATCAAAATTAGGAATATTCAGATCACATTTTATTAAACGATTGATGTTTTAAAGTTTTTCTTCCAA
>NW_027799472.1:0-283 GCF_054177405.1 Leptonychotes weddellii | reverse complement strand
TGGGTTTCCCTTTCTGGGAAATTTTTAAATGACTCATTTGATTTCTTTGCTTGATATAGGTCCATTCAGATTTTCTACTTCCCTTTTTTTTTTTAAGATTTATTTTTTTGAGAGAGAGAGAGAATGTCAGGCAGACTCTGTGCGGAGTGCAGAGCCCAGTGCGGGGCTCGATCCCACAACCCTGAGACCATGACCTGAGCCAAAATCAAGAGCCAAACACTCAACCCACTGAACCAGCCAGGTGCCCCCCCACCACTTCTTCTTTAATTGGTTTTGATAGTTT
>NW_027799471.1:0-283 GCF_054177405.1 Leptonychotes weddellii | reverse complement strand
CTATGCTATGCTCTGCTATGCTATTCTATGCTGTGGTGCGCTGTGCTATGCTGTGCTGTGTTAACTTATGCTATTCTATGCTGCGCTGTGCTGTGCTTTGTTGTTCTGTGCTATGTAGTGCTATTCTATCCTATGCTCTTCTATGCTGTGCTATGCTATGCTGTGCTATGCTGTGCTGTGCTGTGCTATGCTGTGCTGTGCTATGCTGTTCTGTGCTATGCTATGCTCTGCTATTCTGTGCTGTGCTCTGCTCTGCTCTGCTATGCTGTGCTATGCTATGCTG
>NW_027799470.1:0-3070 GCF_054177405.1 Leptonychotes weddellii | reverse complement strand
TTCCCTGCATGTTTCATTTGCAGATATTTTCCTGAAATCAGGGCCCAATCACTAGAAAGTGAAAATATACAGTGGTTACAAATGGCCTGCCTACTTCTCCACAAATTCTCATTGAATGTAATTCCATAGGTATTTATATAACTCAGTGATGGTGACACAGGGGCTTGCCCTGTGTTGGGAAGGCAGGGTGTTAACAGCAGACTAAAGACTCTGGAATCAGACTGGCTGGGCTTGAATCCCAGCCTCCCACCTCCCACTCCTGGGCAAGTTTCTGTGCCTTTTTCCTCATCTGTATAAAGGGTATAATAATATCTACCTCTTAGGGTCGTCATGGTGACTAAATATTGTAATCCATATTAAGCACTTGGAACAATGACTGAGACTTAGTGAGAACCCAGTAAATCCTGGTTAATATTCTTTGGAAGGACAGAGATTTGTGGTGACCATACTCCATACATAACGACTTGAAATGCATAAAGAACTCTGCCATCTGGAGGAAACCGATTAAGTGCCATAAACTAGGTATTAACCAGGTATTATTAAGGTTCTAACTAGGGAAGCAGGAGCCAAAGGAGGAAGCAGTTCGAGAAGGCCTGTGGGTAGGGGGAGGATTCTAAAAGATAGAAAAGAGACACTTAGGTTTCCCAAAAAAATGGTGACTAGAATTATTATTTGATTTAATAGTTGTTTAAAGCAGTGCAACCCTGGTGCCAAGCTTCAGGAGTGAGACATAGGAAATGGAAAGGCTTCCAGAATTTTCCAACTACCCATTCTAAGGAAGCACCTGACCTGAATAGCTGAACTTTTCTGTCAGCTACTGTGTGGTGAGGCTACCAGGCTCCAGGAAGACAAGTGCAGTATTCCTGCCAAGGAGACTGAAGCTTCCAGGTTACAGTCTGCCCTCCCCTTCAATCCTCACTTACTCTGTGACTCCCCTAAGTCACATAGCTCCTTAGGGACCTCCTCCTCACTTCTTCTTCACCCCTTCCCCCGTCTGCCTCCTCCTTCCCTTCCATGTGATTCTATCTAATGATGTTTTTGTGAAGGATGACTAAGACACAAAATCAGTTGGTGAATATAAAAAATGCCCTGTGGTTAAATGATAATTAAACAAGAAATAAAAATCAAACCAACAAAGCATAACTACCTTTTAATCTTCCTGTGTACTAGCTTGCTCACTCTCAAAATGAATGATTTCAGAGATTAATTGTGCCTCAGACTCTCAGGCATGATACTGCTATTTTATAGAGGAGTAAACTGTGACGCAGAAGCAGTTTGCCTGATAGAAGCCCATGAGTCAGGAGTAGAGTCAGCGAGAGTCCTAAAAGACTTGACCCCTGGCTGGACTAGCAGCCCAAGGGTAACCCCCAATTTACTTTAGACTGAGACTTTCCGCTACACGCTCTGGTGGCTCAGAGGGCTGTCCTCAGGGCTATAAAGGGAAGCTACCGAAAAAGTCCTCTATAACCATGTTAATAACCTGGAGAAGTCCTCCAGCCTTGGGAGTGGTAACTTTGTCCTTTTAATTTCCCAGAACAAATACATATATGCATTTGTATATGTATGTTTGTGTATATGTATACATACACAAACACTGTGTGTGTGTTTGTGTGTGTGTATGTTATATATATGTTATATATATAATATATATATATGACTTGGACCTTGACTACACAAATAATTCTTGCAATTTAGCAATAAGAAGACAACTGAATAGAAAATGAGCAAAAGATTTGAATAGATAAAAGAAGATATATACAATTGGCCAATAAGCACATAAAAAGATGCTCAAATCATTAATCATCAGGGAAATGCAAATTAAAACCACAAAAGTATACCACTTCATATCCATTTCAGTGGCCAAAATTGAAAAGACCCACAGTATGAGGTGTTGTCAAGCTTGTAGAGCTGCTAGGACTCTCACACATTGCTGATAGGAGTGTAATATGATACAGCTACCCGAGAAAATTATCTGACAATTTCTTACAAGGTGTCCATATGACCTAGCAATTCTATTTCTAGGTATTTAACCAAGAGAAATGAAAACATGTCCACACAAAGACTTGTACACAACTGTTCATAACAGTCTTTGGAAGGCAACCTCTCACATGGATCCCAGTGATCTCCACCTCCTAGAACTCATGCCTTTATGAACACCCTCCCCTTGAGTGTGAGCTGAAGCTAGTGACTTATCTCTCACAAAGAGATTATGGCAAAAGTGAGGGGATGCCACTTCTGAGATTAGGCTCAAAAAGACTGGTTTTCATATTTTTGCTCTCCCTTACTCTTTTCCTCACTCACTCTGATGAAGCCCTTGGGCACATTATGAGCTTCTCTTTGAAGAGACCCATATGACAAGAAATTGAGGGAGGCCCCTGACCAACAGCCAGAGAGGAACTGAGGCTCTCAGTCCAATAGCCCTCAAGAAATGGAATCCTGCCAAACACTGTGAAGAGGAGGATGAGCAGCCTGGCCAACACCTTGCTTACAGATTTGTGGGAGACCTGGAGGCAGAAGCACCCAGCTGACCTAGACCCAAACTCCTGACCCATAGAAACTGTGATATAATAATATTTCCTTTTTAAATCACTAAGTTTTCTTTTTCACAACGGGTTTGCTGCCAGAACACAGATGTGAAAACCACTGCTCAACCTAAACCAAAATGGGAAAGGAAAAGACTCACATCAACATCGTCATCATTGGACACGTAGATTCGGGCAAGTCTACCACTGCTGGTCATCTGATCTACCAATGTGGTGGGATTGACAAAAGAACTATAGAAAATTTTGAGAAGGAGGCTGCTGAGATGGGAAAGGGGTCCTTCAAGTATGCCTGGGTCTTGGATAAACGGAAAGCTGAACGTGAACGTGGTATCACCATTGATATCTCCCTGTGGAAATTTGAGACCAGCAAGTATTATGTGACCATCATTGAAGCCTCAGGACACAGAGACTTTATCAAAAACAGGATTCCAAGAGAAAGACATGTATCATATGATCTCACTGATATGAGGAATTCTTAATCTCAGGAAACAAACTGAGGGTTGCTGGAGTGGGGGGTGGGGTGGGAG
>NW_027799469.1:0-13695 GCF_054177405.1 Leptonychotes weddellii | reverse complement strand
ACAAGCAGGGGGAGTGGGAGAGCGAGAAGCAGGCTTCCTGCCGAGCAGGGAGCCCGATGTGGGACTCGATCCCAGGACCCTGGGATCATGACCTGAGCCGAAGGCAGACGCTCAACGACTGAGCCACCCAGGCGCCCTTTTCTGTGCTTCTTATATGGAATGGCTTTTGATATCCTTACTTCTCTTAAATCCAATCTTATTCATTATTTGTTTTTTTAAATTGTATTATTTGTGTAAGCATCTGGCAATGTTTATGTATATCTTCTAGTGCAGCTGTGACCGAACACTTGTATGTTAAAACTCATAGTAGTTTTATCGAAAATTTCTTTTATTTCTCCCTTGTCAAGCTGGGTCCTGAGGCAAGATTTATCTGCCTGACAATAATTTTTTCTGTTGTTTTAATTTTGTCTGTCTCCCCCCGACCCCTTGTCTCTGTCAGGCCTACAGCCTGAGAAACACTAGCATTATTATTGCATGACAAATGAAGTAAAACAGCCAGATACTTAATTGAGATAAAAGTCAATTTAGAGACATAACAAATATAAACCCTATAATTATTTTTATATAAGCACCTGGGAGTCTTGGTTAAGCTTCTATGAGGAGATCCAAATTTAATTTTCTTTACATGATTTGGAAGGTTATTCTTTTTCTGACCTTACTCTAAACTTTTATATATTAAAGGATCCATTTCCTTTGTTATGTGCACCTGATTTACTTATTATTTGACATAAATGCACCAAAATTACTCTGGTTTCAGTAACCTAAATTTTAAGGCACAAGTATTCCTTAGACCTTAATCTACTCTTCTTACCCAGAGCAAATGCATCTCCTCACAGGTGCCCTCCTGCATGGAAGGATCCAGTGCTTCAGAGAACACAGTAAGAGACGAGAAAAGCCACATGGACTGACTGTTTAAACCAGCAATTCCCAGCCACCCTCACCCCGCCTGACCATCATCCAATGGAAAATCGTCACTGATCCCTCACAAAGAATATCTGGTTCTGTTTGGCATGCTGTGTACTAAACTGGTCTTTCATTACCAGTGACCACCTTTAGGTTTCAGGACGTATTTCTGCTTTTGCCCCTAGAAGTTGGGGACATTCAGCAGGTCTGAGAATTTCTAATAAAGCATATAACTTTTTAATTTATGTACTATGAGTAATATCCACATACACATTCCATATATATATATGGAAAAGTTATTTAGATATTACTCCATTATTTAAACAAGATATTACTTCATTATTATACTCTTACTAACTGATGATACATCTATCTGAAGCATAGTTTTCAGTTAGTAAACTCTCTAGTCTTTAGAGGATGAAAGCAGGCACCTTCAAGAAGGTGGAAAGAGCACAGAACATAAAAACTGTCATTTTCATGGTTTTCTTAGGGCCAACCTTAAACACGTACCCTTCTTTCTTCAAAGCTTCCTCTCCTAGGTTCAGATATTTTGGTAATGCCTTGTCAATACCATACATATGCTCAAATGTAAAAATCCTTACATTGGCTCAAGGTGCAAAACCCAAGTTTTTAGGGTGGAAATTGCCTTCCCATGTATAAAAAAAATCTGAGGTGTTTTATTTAAGGAAGTATCAAGTTTTATTTAAGGAATCTTGACAGGCTCATAAATAATAATCAAAGAAATATCTCACCAGGGCCATGAAAGGAATAGCAGAGGTCAGCCAAAGGCATCATCTTGGAAGGGTCCAGCCCAGGTCCTCCCAGCAGCTCCACAAAGTCTCCTATTCCCCCACAACCTGCTGAGGGGTTCTAAGAGAATAAAGCAGCAGAGGAAGATATATTTCAACCAATTACAGAAGTCAGACCATTTGACCAACCGCAAGGTGGTGAATTCCCTCAATCAGCCTTGCCATGTTGGCAGTGCCATTTAATTGAACATCCAGGACTCCGGAAATGAAAAGACATTTATAAGGAAAAAAAATCGTAAGAACTGCTCTTCTAAATCAGTTGAGCAATCATTTTCTTTAAATGTGTGTGCATTAAAAAAAAAAAATGTTATAATCTCAAGGACCGGAATGATGAAATGGGAATCTGTAAACTCCACATAAAATGAATGAAAATTGAATCTGAAAATGCTTTGCTTTTTAAATAAATCATCTGGACATACATATGGAATTATTCGAATTTCTTAATGCATGCAGTCAGCATTTATAAACAGGGCTTTCACATCCGTTTTTCCTTCAACTCACCTCTTTTCCTCTTCTTTATTTTTTTTAATTTTTTTATTTTAAAGATTTTATGTATGTATTTGACAGAGACAGAGATAGCGAGAGCAGGAACACAAGCAGCGGGAATGGGAGAGGGAGAAGCAGGCTTCCCCTCAAGGAGGGAGCCCGATGTGGGACTCGATCCCAGGACCCTGGGATCATGACCTGAGCCGAAGACAGACTCTTAACGACTGAGCCACCCAGGCACCCTTTTCCTCTTCTTTAGAAAGGACTTAGCCTGATCTTGGGACAATCCTTATCATTTCTACTAATGGGCATTCAGATTAGTTCTAAGAATGTTAAAGAAAGAATAGAGCCCTCCTTTGGGGCTCAAGGTAGGTAGAGTTACCAGTGTCTTTCTCCTCCCAACTAAAACAAATTTATTTCAAGCTACTCAAAACCAGAATGTATTCCAGAATGTAATCCACGGTTAACTGTTTTCCACTCCCTTCATCCTTTCCACACTGCCTTGTCCACAGCAATTCCTACACTTCACTTTCCCACAAAAATAAAGCAGCTACTCTCAGTCCCAAAGGTTGCACTTTGGGCCACCCAGCTCCTGTGATCAGGGCTGCTGGCCTCGTCGGCATGGCCCCCTGTGCCCACGGGCCCACACTTACAAGGGCCTTGTGCTTGACTGAAGGCTCTGCTGTCACCATCCTGAAATTCCTAATAACTCTAAAATAAGGGCCCACACATTTTCATCTTGCACTGTCCCCCATAACTACATAGTTAGCTTTGCCTGTGATCCTCTCCTTCACTGAGGCACACTATCGTGAGATCTAGTGCAGAGTGGCAGGGTGCTCAGAGGTGAACCAGGTAGACCCTGCCACATAGGGAACAACATCTAAAATAGAAAATGTTAGGGGCACCTGGGTGGCTCAGTCGGTTAAGTGTCTGCCTTCAGCTCAGGTCATGATCTCGGGGTTCTGGGATCGAGTCCCATGTCGGGCTCCCTGCTCAACAGGGAGTCTGCTTCTCCCTCTCCCTCTGCCCCTGCTCTCTTGCTCTCTCTCTGTCTCAAATAAATAAATCTTTAAAAAATAAATAAAATAGAAAATGTTAAACACAAACATATATAAACACACATTCAAACATCTAGAAGACACTGAAATGCAACTAGAACTAAACAACAATTTAGGAAATAATATATAACACCAACTGTCTGGCTAATACAAGGAAGGAGGTGAGGACATACATTTTTTAAGTGCCTACTCTATCTTGGGTCCAATGCTTAGATGCTCTACACATAATTTCATCCAATAATGAAATAGAGGCTTAATTAGCCCTCCTGTGTACAGGGCTCATGCTCTTGTATCAAGAGTTGAGTGAGAGGTGAAGGAAAAAAATCTTAATTGCCTTTCCCTTCAGGAGAGGATATCCAGGGGGAGCATCCCTTAAGACTAAACTTTCCACTTGGTTCTTCAGGTTCTAAATTTCAGCGGGAGGTGGTGAAGGGGAAAAGGCAGGCCCCAGAGGGAGAAATGGGAAGTAAGGAAGTTGGGAAGAAGTAGGAGCTAAAATGAGGGAACCAAGCAGAAACAAAGAAGTTGGACACACCTGTTCCTTGACGTTCAATGACTTTTCTCTGCTCTTCCCAAACCTCTCAGCTAGTCTTAGGAATGAGAAGTACTACACTACCCTGCTGTGTTCAGCTCCTCGGCAACAAGCTCCCAGATTTCTCTGTTGAGGTTCTGGCTCTCTGGACTAAGCCACTACCATCTCTTGCCTAAACTGTGACAATGGCCCTTCTCGCACCACTCTGGTCCCCACAGCCCCTTCACCAGCCAGAATGGCCTTTAGGTAAGCCTCTCCCTCTCGCCCCCCCTCCCCCACCATGGACCTTGTTAATTAATTGGGTCACGAGATCAGCAGTTCCCAACCACCCTCACCGGACCTGAGCATAATCAAATGGATTATGTCGCTTTCCTGCCTGTACCCCTTCAGTGGTTTCCCAGTGCACTTAGAATAAACTCAAACTCCTTCATGTGCCCTGCTGGGCTCTCCACACCCTGGCTCTGCCCTTCTCCCTGATGCTGTCCAGTATTCCCCCCCTCCCACTCTACCTTTCTATTTCTGGAAACCAGCAAGCCCATTCCTCCCTCTGAGTCTCTGCATTATTGTCCCCTGTGTTCCTGGCTTTTCCAGGGGCTGCTGGCTCCTTCCTACCTATCAGTCACATTTTACTTTAAAGGTCTCCTTCTCAGAGGTTTTCTTTCCTGACCGCCTTACCTCAAGGAGCTCCCCACCCCTCCCTCCCTTATCCATCACAGCACTCTGCCTCATTTTCTGTTGGGCACTCATCACTATTTCGAACGCATTACACTTTTGCTTATCTCAACCCACTAGAATGCAGCTTCCATGTGAGCAGGACCTGTGTGGTTCATTGCTATTTCCAGCATCTAGAATAGTGCCTTGCACATAGGAAGAACCCAAAAACTATTTTGTAAAAGAATAGATGTTTAGAACACTGCAGACTTCAACATTTTTTCAAGGGGATACGCCAAGATTACTCCTCACAGCTAAGAACAACTAACGTGCAGATCTTCCAACCTGGGATGGTGCTTGCCATCCATCTTCTGTGGTAAACATCAGGATTGACATACAAACAATCTCAGGCAAGAGGGCTACGCCAAAGACATCTGCTTATTCTGGTCTTTATCAAAGGATTATTCTTCTACTAAGGTCCAATCAAAACAAACAAACAAACAAACAAACAAAAACAGGCACTGGCCCATGAAATTTGGGCTTAATGGAAATTAGATATACACCTTTCTTCAGTGCTGGTCCTATTTATTTATTTATTTATTTTTTTTTTTTTTGGTCCTATTTATTTGGTTTTCACTGAAACCTGCCTGATTAGGAACAATGAGTGTCTTTGATGTCAGCAAATATATCAGCCATCTTAACCAAGGAATATGAAAAAGTGAAAGAAAATGAGAATGACTCAGAGTGAAGAAGCCGGCAGTACCAAAAAAAAAAAAGTGGTCAAACTCAGCATTAATTGTGAAGTCCATACAGAAGTTCATGGAAATATAGACTGATAGAGATTCTCAACTAATATTTTCATGCCAAATGTATTGAACTAAATGTAATGTAAAGAAGGGGTGCCTGGGCTCAGTCGGTTAAGCATCTGCCTTTGGCTCAGGTACTGATCCCAGGGTCCTGGGACCGAGCCTCTCGCATCGGGCTCCTTGCTCAGCAGGCTCCCCGCTGCCTGCCACTCCCCCTGCTTGTGCTTACTCTCTTTCTCTGATAAATAAATAAGTAAGTAAGTAAGTAAATAAATAAATAAATAAATAAAATCTTTTTTAAGAATGTAATATAAAAAAAATCTTCAAAACTTTACTGTATTTTGTAATATAAAAATCCAATTCTGTATTTTATGCTACACTTAGCATTCCTTCATCACACAGTTCTATCACTGAGATACTTCTTTCATGTCATAAAAAAAAGCCAAAATTCAGAAAAACAGCTGTGTAGATGACTCACACTAGGTTCTGCTAGGAGAGAATTTTTGTAAAAGAGGCAAGTACAAGAGAGTTCAATTGTAATTATATGCCACAACTTTCCCAATTGAACACATTTCTTACATCACAAGAGAAGTATTCAAGTAATCAGAAGGGGCACCTGAGTACGCAACATGCAGTGTAAGGGAAACAGAAGGGGGCTTTCATCAAAGCAGTGAGGGTACAGCCCATGTGGGACTGACAGCCAGCAGAAGGACACACTCCCGCAATTTGCTAATGTCCACGTTTACCCTGTATGCTTCCTTCTCCTCTGATAAAGCTGTGGCCTCAGTAAATGATTGGGAAGTAAGAAAGCAACTTACCTTGAACTGCAGACCATTTAAGTGTCCCAGGGTAAGATCCGATATTTTGATCGCCACGGGATAAATTATGGAGAAGCTGCAGTTTTGCCGCAGATGCGGGACTACCAGGGTAAACCTTCCACTGGGAGTCTGGGAAATCACATTGCAGGCTTTGTGGAAAAACAAAATCACATTTTCACTGTTTGGTATGCTGGGTTTTCACAGAAATTCATCCTATCCTTATTCTAGGCTCCTATTCAGGGTCTAGGGCCTTTGTGGCCTGGACGAGAATAGGTATCACAAGGGCAATTTGGTCCCGGGAGGCAAGGGGGCTTCTAATCTCAATCTCAAGGAGTTACCTTGTTTACAACAATCGTAAGACATAAAGTAATAATCAAACAACACTAGCTAGTAGAAGTTCTAGAAACACTTCATTAACTAGGGTCCAAATTTAAGCTGTAAATCTGAAAGAATAAAAGCTCAAAGGTGAGGCCAGAACTCAAACCCTGCCTGCCTGAAAGCTTCATTCACTGAACTTGAAACCATAATGATATTTTTAAAATAATGAAGTCAATAAATAAAAAAATAGTTACAAAACAGGCTGAGAAAAACAGAAAGCAGGCTTATGTCTGAATAAATATTTGCTGGGTGTTAAGTGGTAACTTGACTAAAAGGTAAAATATTTTTTAAAGGTAAAATATTAATATATAACTTTATCATAAGACTTTCTGATTTGTTTTGTATCTCAAATCTAAATTTATAATAAATTTATTCTCCTAACTATGAAACTAGAAGTATCAGAGTTTTGCTGATCATGGGCCAAAGATTTCTAATTGATCAGAATAGTCAGAACTACCTCTTTTTCCTTCCTATGTTTAAATTACACTTAATTTCAAAAAGAACTGAAATACCTTGGTGATTCTACAAGATTGCTGATTTCTAACCACACAAAAGATAGAAGTGTTGTTTTCTAGTGTTATTCTGCTCCAGTTCTCAAAAATGGACTTTTTGGGGGGCTTCTTTTTTAAAAAATAAAAATTGGAAGGTAAGTCAATACATTATTCTTTGGCAGATTAGACCCCATTCTTCCACCATTTGAAGTGTTAATACCATTGTGTGCAGTTAAAAATGAATGATTTTTTTTCTTTTCCCGATTTAAAAAAAATACATTTTTCTCTTAGTGGAGAAAAATAATAAGTAGTTGGTTCATGAACTCATTTTGATTACAATAACATGTTTTAGGGCTGGGCTGTTCAGCTTTATAGCATCTATATGTGTATCCAACAGAAATGAAATTAGAGTGGTGGGCTCCAAATTAGAAAGCAATGCTGAGGTCCTTCAGTCCAACCCTCTGCTTAGGACATGAAATCTGTCTATCACTTCCCAGATAGAGCCTTTGCCCAAATATCTCTAAGAAGGCAACCTCAGATCTGATTCATCAAGCTAATCCCAGATCAATGGAATGACTCAGAGGGATTAAAGTTTGTCACTGAATCCATTATAGTGCCTCAGAAGATCAGAAGAAGACTAAAGAAAAAAAATAAAATTTTACCCACCAAAAATTAATATCCTACCTAGCCTGGGAAATCAATTAAAAACTGTGAATTGATTTTCGGAGTAGGACTAGGAAATATCCTTTAAGTCATTTCTAATGACAAAAGAATTTCCATTCAAATCATTCCTCACTTCAAATTTCTTAAGTCTGGTGCAATCACACTACCTTTGAAAAGCAGATCTGACACTCGCTCCAAGTCCTGCTTTCCCACTAAGAGAGGGAGTTCACTTACGAAAGAGGTTGGGATCTGTCTTTATGGTGAAGGTGAATCCATTTCCTGGTTCATGAACCCGGAAGAAGATCATGGCCACATTCTGGGAAGATCTGATGCTCCTTCGGCTAAGACCACCGTCACAGAAATCTATGTACCGCTCAGTTGTGGGGAGAGGATGATCCTGGGAACTGGGGAACTTCTCCCCCTTAAGAATCCAACCATCAAATACCTTCCAACAAAAAAAACACACAGATGTAGATGATCATTTCCATCAACTCCTGAAGTCACAGGTGTGTTGGAAAGGGGGGAGTTACCTAGCAATGAGCCTTCTGTCCTAAGTGGGCAACTGACAGCCTGCACTCCCCTGACCACTTGCTTTCCATCTGTATATATATTTTGACCAATACTTGTTTGCAAGTATTATTATTAATGATTTTTTTCTTCATAAACCTTAAAGTATCCAAAGTAAGTAAACTTTGTTATACTCTATTTTATAATTTCAGCCTCCTTGGTATGAAACTGTAGACAATATACATTTTTATCTTGGTCACATTTTCCACACATCCCATCTTCTGAAGAATTCCACACAAGCATAATTTGGGTTTCAGCTTTCTCTTCCTTCTCCATGTCAACATATTAACAAAACGTCTCAAAACTAGCAAAAGCAAAAAACAGGAGCAGCAACTTTACCTACTTGCCAAAGGCTGTAATATGCCCACTTCCCTCATTATGTAACTCTTATTTCACATTAAACTATCAAGAACTACTTCAACACTCAGACAGCAATGGCTGTTATGCCACTTAGGACCTTTTTTCCCCCTTCACTTTGTTCAAGTTTGTGGTTAGATAAAAGGTCAGGCTCGACGGACAGTACTCCTAAAATCACCACAGGTCTCCAACTGAGTGAGTCCAACCTAGTGCACATTCGCAAAATCACCGGCTACAGATTACTTCATCACACTTAGTCGTCTTCTAAGGACTTGGACAGATTCCAAAATCACTCCACTTGGGAGGTTCTCATCGTGACCAGCGCAACGGGCCTGCGTAGCCCCATCAGCCGGCCCCAGCTGAGCGGTCAGACTCACGGGGACGACTAGGAGTGGGCATGTGGTACGGTTGGGGGACTTGTCCTCGCCTCCCAACTGCCTCAGACTATAGACCCCCCTCTCAGCATCCGTCGCAGCCGCCAGAGCCCTCCTGCTTCCAAACCGGGTCACCCGGGCATTGAGGACGGCCTCCGCGAGCCCCGCACAGCTCCACAGAGACGCCGGCCGGCCTTCGGAGCTGGGCGGGCCCTCCAGGTGGCCCCGAGCCGCGGTGCCGGTTAGTTGGTATCATTTTTCATCTAACACAGCGCTTCACGCCACAAGTTCAAGTCTTTGGAAGCGCGGGATCCCGGGAGCGCACGGAGGGGAATTTAAAGCACTGCAACGGGCGAGGCCGCAGGCCCTCGGGGGCGGGGCGAGGTTCGCTCGGTCCGGGAGGCGCTCTGCCCCTCGGGCACTAGCCCCCCACCCCGCAGGCCCCCGCTGGGCACCGCACCCCGGCCCGTCGCCCCTCAGGGCCCCGCGGCGGGGGCGGGGCGGGCGGGATGCCTCACCTTCAGGAAGTCGCCGCCCTGACAGTCGATGGAGACCAGGTCGTAGTGGATGGTGATGAACTCTTCGGGCTCGGCGATGAGGAAGGCGGCGCAGTGCAGCTGCGGCCGATCGGCGGTGAAGGTGAACTGGCCCGGGAGGCTCAGCATGTCCAGGCACCCTGCGGGAGGGCAGGGGCGCCGGGGGTGGGGGGGCAGAGCTGCGGCCACCGAGGCACCGGCTCCCAGGCAGCCCGTCTCACGTGCTCCGTTCCCGACTCCCCGTCCCCGGCGGGACCCCAAGATGGGAATCGCACCCCCCGCCCCGGCGGTGCCCGGGGCCTCCTGCCCTGGCGCGGAGCCCAAGCTCGCCACCTCCCCGCTGCCCGCGGACGCGCGCCGGCAGCCCGGACTCACGCAGAGCGCGGTGGTACAGAGGCGCCCCCGCCAGCTCCCGCTTCAGGCTGGCGCCGAAGAGCAGGAAAGGGTCGTGGTCCGCCGCTTCCCGCAGCTGGCAAGGAAAACGAGTCAGTCGGGAAAGTTCAAGAGGTGGGAAAGGGGACTGGCAGCGGGGCACTCTCCCTGCCGCGCAGCAAAGAGAATAAAGTGACGGGATACATCTCCCGCGTCCAGGGAAGAAAAGGTCTTAGACCCTTTCCATGAGACCCAGGTATCCCCAGGGGCCAAGGGAAGGACGGAGAGGCAGGGAGGAAGACCAGTCCAGGGGAAACCAGGAGAAAGAAGGGGCAAAAGATAGGGAAGAAAGAGCTAACCCCAACAAAGGCTGAGAGTTGAGGCAGCTTATCCATCCCCCAGGGCTGGACACACACACAGAAGATGTGATGGGTCAGTCCGGAGATAGCTCACCTCTAGGTACCGGTTCTCCCCTCTTAGAGCCATCAGGAAGATCAGAATGAAGTGATACTGAAGTTTGAAAGAAGGAGACATGCTGGCCTGACTTCTGCAGCTGGTATGCTCCTCCCTGAAGGTCTCAGGCTTTGCTTCCCACACCTTCGCCCAGGCTGAGAGCTAGAAGCTGGTAGGGTCCCTTTGCTGGGTCTCTTTTATAGAGCAGTGAGGAGGGGAGGCTCTCTGCCCCTTAACTGATCTGAGCTCAGTAACCACGGGTTACTCTGTCTCAGTGACAAAGTGCGTGCTGATGACGAGGGTCCCCCTCTCAGCCACAAATTTTCAGAGTGGTCCAGCATTATTCACCAAGAATGATTTCAGGCACTTACAACTTATTGAACTAAACTGTGGGAGAAAGAACGAGGTAAGGCTAGAGAATAAAGGAGGGCATTTTGCTGGATCTGCCAAATGCTGAATTATCTCCTCCTGTGGATATTTAGGGAATTCTCGGTGTTGCAAAGCAAAGTGACAAAGTTACACACATGCATAAAATACCCAAACACTTATAATCTTATCATGCAGGCTTGTCACAGAACCTTGGATGGAATCATGCTGGAGCCTATCAGAGAATATAGTATTCGTGCAATTGCTCATGTCTCAGGAAAAAACATGAGGTGTTTTTAGTTATGAACAGAAGCTGAAGTCTGATTTTGCAGAAGATGGCTATAATGCAACTCAAGCTTTCTTTCTCTCCCTTCGTCTTTGCTTTATCCTGGTCCAGTTTCTTGTAAGCATTTCCCTAATGGAAAGCTAACTCAGGCATCTATGAACTTCTGGATTTTAGCTGAGCTTTGTCATTCAGCCCAAATGTATACATGGTAGGACACACTCCTGGGCCAGCGAACTGTGACCATGACCTTGGCATCCATCTGAACCAGTGAGAGATGAAGTCATTGTATTTCACACCTTCAAATACGTAGATTATTTTGATATTCTGATAGAAAGAACTGCCCAGCAGCTTTATTATAACTGCTTATCAGCAAATGTACAGGGCTAACAAATGACTTAGAGATCCAGAAATAAGCATCTTTGCTGATTAGATAGAAGACAGTTGTTTCCCCTTTATGTCAAAATTTGTGGGAAATATGGGGATGCTAAAATTTTGGCTTTCCAGTTTATGTGCTAAGCAAGGCAACTACAAATTCTAAAAACATCATGTTGTTTTACCTCTTTCTGCCTGATTGAAAACATGATACTACCTTTAGCTTTCTTTGTTATTAAAATTAGTACAAATAATGAGACCATAATACAAGTTTTCACTCAAGGAAATGGTTATATTTTTAGTTTATAAATACTCAAAATTAAGCAGTAATTTACCTAGTGGTGTTGGAACTTGATATTTTCATATTTAAGACTATTTGAGCTCTAGGGGCGCCTAGGTGGCTCAGTCATTAAGCGTCTGCCTTTGGCTCAGGTCATGATCCCAGGGTCCTGGGATGGAGCCCCGCATCAGGCTCCCTGCTCTGCGGGAAGCCTGCTTCTCCCTCTCCCACTCCCCCTGCTTGCGTTCCCTCTCTCACTGTATCTCTCTCTGTCAAATAAATAAATAAAATCTTTAAAAAAAAAAAAAAGACTATTTGAGCTCTAAAGGGGCTGCCCCTTAGTTGTTCAACTGGAAGGCCTTCCTACCATACTCCAATTTTGGAAGCAGTCCTCAGACCACAGAGAGCCTGAAGGGGAATGGTACCCAAAGGTCATGAACCCTGGGCACCATGTCCTTCTCCCCATCTTGGGACTGTTTAGATGTCTGAATTTCAGAGAGGATATAAAGAAACCTAAGAGGAATAAAACAGTAGAAAAATAAATGGTTTAAGACCAGTTTGCTTGGCCTCAAACATGTCAGGCCATCTTCAGGCCTCTCTCCCTCACTGTTCATGCCAGAGAAAGCTCAGGCACACTCATCCCACATGCCATGGACACATTTTCCTTTTCTGTCAACCTAGCTATGGCCTTGGCCTGCTCCCAGGATTTAGCCCAGCACTCAGCTTTGGAGACTCCTGTTTATCCCACTTTGGGGGTCTGGCTTTGGTAGCATCACCATGGAGATAGTCTTCTATCTCCTTCTGCCCCTACACACACACACACACACACCAATGATGTTCCTACATGCATTCATGATGTTTTCTCCTCAGGGAGTACACACAGGAAGAGCTGGGATATATGAGGGCAAACATAGCCACAGATAGATAATATTCTATTTTATATAACAACCCACAAATTATCACATATGGATGAACTTTATTTCCACAAAAGGTGTCATGTTCACCAGCTTGGCAAATGTCTACTAATCCAACAGAAATTGTTTCTTGTGTTATTATTATTATTATTATTATTAAGAGTAACAACAGAAGATATTTGCAAATGATATATCTGACAAGGGGTTACTATCCAAAATACATAAAGAACTCATACAAGTCAACATCAAAAAACCCCCAAACAATCCAAAACAAACAAACAATCTGATTAAAAAATGGGCAAAGGACACCTGCCTGGCTCATGCAACTCTTAATCTTGGGGCCGTAAGTTTGAGCACCATGTTGGGTGTAGAGATTACTTAAAAATAAAATCTTAAAAAAAATGAAATGGGAAGAGGAGCTGAACAGATATTTTTTCCAAAGACATATAGACGTCCAACATATATACATGAGAAGAGGCTCAATGTCACTCATCATGAAGGAAGTGCAAATCAAAATCACAATGAGGTAGCATGTCATGCCTGTTGGAATGGTTAAAATCAAGAATACAAGAGACAAAAAGTGGAGAGGATATGGAGAAAAAGGAACCCTCATGCACTATTGGTGGGAATGTAAATTGGTATAGCCACTGTGGAAAACGGTATGGAAGTTCTTTAAAAAATTAAAAATAGAAATACCATATGATCCAATAATTCTACTATTGGGTATTTACCTGAAGAAAATGAAAACATTAACTTGAAAAGACATATGCATCCCCTGTTTGTTGAAGTATTAAATATAATAGCCAAGACATGGAAGCAACCAAAGTGTCCATCAACAGATGAACAGATAAGGAAATGTGGTATATATACATGATAGAATATTGCATAGCCATAAAAAAGAATAAGATGGTGCCATTTGAGACGACATGTATAGACTAGAGGGTATTATGCTAGATGAAATAAGTCAGACTGAGAAGGACAAATATCATACGGTTCCACCAATCAATCAGTCAATCAACCAATCAACCAACAAACAAAAAACAGAATCAGAACTGTAAAACACAGAGAATAAACTGATGGTTGCCAGAGGAGAGCAGGGTTGGGTGAAAAGGGTAAAGGGGATTCCAGTTATGGAATGAGTAAGTCATGGGAATAAAAAGCAGAGCATAAGGAAGACAGTCAATGATGTTGTAATAGTGATTTAACAGGACAGATGGTAGCTA
>NW_027799468.1:0-863 GCF_054177405.1 Leptonychotes weddellii | reverse complement strand
GTTGCTGTGAAGCTGCGCACAGCACACAGGTGCGAGGATGTGCCGCGAGCGGAGCCCCACATGCAGCCCGTGGGAACGTGGCCGGGGCAGTCGCCGTGGAAGGCATCCTGACAGCTCCCAGGTGGTCACATGGTGGGCTCGTGGCCCAGCCGCTCCCCTCCCAGGTGTGGGCCCAAGAGAGATGCAGGCGTGTGTCCACGGAAGCCAAAAGGTAGAACAGCCCAAATGTCCCTAAAGTGGCAAAAAGGATAAACAAAATGTGACCTATCCGTATTCTGGAGTGTCCTCGGCCGCGAGCAGGAGCCAGGCGCCCACATGCGCGGCCCCGGGGACGGACCCCGAGCCCACGACGCTCAGGGAGGGACCCGGACACGGAAGGCCACGCGGGGTGTGAGTCCACGTGGGTGACACGTCCAGAACAGGCTCATCCGCGGACGGGAAGGGGGCTCGGGGGGCGGGGGCGGGGGAGAAGGTGGGGAGTGACCGTTGATGGGGGCGGGGACGCTCAGGGAGGGAGCCAGACACGGAAGGCCATGCGGGGTGTGAGTCCACGTGGGTGACATGTCCAGAACGGGCTTGTCCACGGACACAGAAATGAGTTAGTGTGTGTCAGAGGTTGGGGAGGGGGTGGGGGATAACTGCTGATAGGGTCAGTGCTTCTTTTTGGGGAAATGGAATGTTCTGGCATTAGATCGTGGTGATAGACACCTATGAATATTTAAAAACTGCTGAATTATTTGAAGTAGATTTCATGAAACTTGGTTACTTCCGAAAGAAGGAGCAAAAACGACAGTATTAGAGATTTGTGTCTCCAAGTGTCCCAATTGAAGCAGTGACAGTCATCAGAGTGTGGCTCAGGCCAG
>NW_027799467.1:0-283 GCF_054177405.1 Leptonychotes weddellii | reverse complement strand
AGAGTGCCATTAATCTGTCTGCATTTCTCACCATGTAACTATCTTGAAAAACCGAAGACGACTCCATTACTGCGATATTAACATCCATGCCAGCTGACAGTTCTCCACATTCGATTCCTCACAGGACTTTTATTCCTTGAATCCAGGTTCTACTGGGGGTGATTTTTATTTTTATTTTTATTTATTTATTTATTTATTTATTTATTTATTTTTATTTTTTATTCTTATGTTAATCCCCATACATTACATCATTAGTTTTAGATGAAGTGTTCCACGATTCATT
>NW_027799466.1:0-283 GCF_054177405.1 Leptonychotes weddellii | reverse complement strand
GATTCTTTTTTTTTTCAAAGATCTTATTTATTTTTTTGACAGAGGGAGACACAGTGAGAGAGGGAACACAAGCAGCGGGAGTGGGAGAGGGAGAAACAGGTTTCCTACCGAGCAGGGAGCCCGATGCGGGGCTCGATCCCAGGACCCTGGGACCATGACCTGAGCCGAAGGCAGACGCTTAACGACTGAGCCACCCAGGTGCCCCTGGGCAAAGACTATTCTTTTTTTTTTTTTATTCTTATGTTAATCCCCGTACATTACATCATTAGTTTTAGATGTAGTG
>NW_027799465.1:0-283 GCF_054177405.1 Leptonychotes weddellii | reverse complement strand
TGTCAAAAGCCCAAGTGTGTACAGCTTGTAAGTAGCATCATTCAAACTAGAATTGTAGAAAACATTTAAATGTAAGTGGTGAGAAAAAAAAAAAAAACCCACTATTATGCAAGTCAAGATTAACTCTGCTCAATCATTTTTTTAGACTTTCACTTTGAAATGATTATAGATTCACAAGAAGCTGCAAAAATAGTGAAGGCCTGTATGTCATTGACCCAGTTCCTCCCAGTGATTACTTCTTATGTAACTATAGAACAATATTCAAATCCAAAAGTTGATATTG
>NW_027799464.1:0-283 GCF_054177405.1 Leptonychotes weddellii | reverse complement strand
GATCCAGACTCGGGGGCTCCTTCGTGTCTGCAGACTTGCTTGTTTGGGCAGAGACTGTGTCTACACGTGTGCGTGCGTGCGTGCGTGTGTATCCATGTGCAGGTGTGTCCGTGTGCGAGTATGCGTGTCTCTGTGTGTCCGTCCATCTGTGTGTGTGTGTCCGTGTGTGTCCGTGTGTCCGGGTGTGTGTGTCCGTGTGTGTCCGTGTGCGGGTGTGTGTGTCTGTGTGTGTCCGTGTGCGGGTGTGTGTGTCCGTGTGCGGGTGTGTGGGTCCGGGTGTGGG
>NW_027799463.1:0-283 GCF_054177405.1 Leptonychotes weddellii | reverse complement strand
AGGAGGGTTCCCCTTTCTCCGCATCCCCGTGTTAGGCTTGATCTTGGCTACACAGACATCTATAGGGCTCTAAGAAAGTGGGGGGATGGGAAAGAATCCTCAGATATCGGGTGTTTGGGGGTGTACTCAAGAAAAGGAGGCTCAGTTTATGTTCTGTAGCACCTCTACGAAGTTTTGATCAAGTCTAAACCAGTAGGACCCATTCAAGGACTTTAGTAGGACTAACTCCTCATGTCTATTGAGCGCTTACTATATGGCAGGTGCAGCATGGTGTCTTCTGCAA
>NW_027799462.1:0-283 GCF_054177405.1 Leptonychotes weddellii | reverse complement strand
ACATTTTTCCAGGAACAACAGATGGGCACGTGGGAGTCCCCCGGGGGGGGGGGGCTTGTGAAGCAGCATACTGGGTGCCACCCCCTGAGCAGCAGATTCTGGAAGGCTGCAGGCGGGCCTGGAAAGGTGCATTTCTGACAAGTTCCCCGGCGAGGCCGATGCTGCTGGTCTGGGGTCGCAGCTCGAGAACCACCGCCGTGCACTTTGCTTAAAACAGGACGGGTGGTTTGGTCCCCAGCTTTTGGGCGATCCTGAGAGAAGCTGTTGCAGAACACAGCCCTGG
>NW_027799461.1:0-283 GCF_054177405.1 Leptonychotes weddellii | reverse complement strand
GTGAATGTGCTGTAAGTGTGGTGTGAGGTGTGGAATGAGTGTGGTGTGAATGTGGTGTGAGGTGGTGTGAGGTGAGGTGTGATATGTGGCATGAGCGTGGCAGGAGGGGTGATGTGAGTGTGGCATGAGTTATGGTGTGAGTATGGTGTGACTGTGATGTGAGTATGGCATGACATGTGGTCTGATGGGTGGTATGACAGAGTGTGAAGTGTAGTATGAGATATGGTGTGAATGTGGTGTGAGGGGTGGTAATGATGTGTGGTGTGAGTGTTGTATTAAGTGT
>NW_027799460.1:0-283 GCF_054177405.1 Leptonychotes weddellii | reverse complement strand
TGGCTTTGGAGAAGCCTCGAAACATTCTGATCGTCCACTTTGGAGAAGGGGAAGTTACAATAAATATGTACCTCAGAGGTTTTTGTAGTGAGGGCAGAGGTATACTGACTATAAATATGGTTTGTAGATAGTAAAGGGTTTTTCAAGTAATAGTAACATCAGCATAGTTATTATTCATCTAGCCCTTTGTGACTATGATTTTTATGCTTATCATTTTGGCCTCAGTGGCTTCACAGTATCCAAAGGAGCTGGAAGGCAGGTGAGTAAAGCAAGTGGGTTTGAA
>NW_027799459.1:0-283 GCF_054177405.1 Leptonychotes weddellii | reverse complement strand
TAGGTATCTTAGTCTACTACATGTCGCACAAGTCTAGCACTCACAGACACTTTGCACTGTAAGTTGGCTGGAGCACCTGGGGAACGTGTGAAGGGCAAGCGAAGGGGAGGCCACAGGAGCAGAGCGCTGGTCGGGGGGACCTGGCGGGGGAGCACACTTGGCACTGGGGGCGTCCATGCGGTTCAGCCATATGGCATTGACTGCAGTGGGGGACTATCCCAGGGACCAAGTTCTGGCCAACCGTTGCCTCGGGGGCTTCCCACTTCTTCCTGGGGGAGTCCGA
>NW_027799458.1:0-283 GCF_054177405.1 Leptonychotes weddellii | reverse complement strand
TGCTTCTCCCTCTGACCCTCCTCCCTCTCATGCTCTCTGTCTCTCATTCTCTCTCTCTCAAATAAATAAATAAAATCTTTAAAAAAAAAAAAAAAAAAATATTTTGGTCACCAGTTTTCCACTCTTTTCAGAACTAGAAAATAAAAGTGATAGAGACTGAAGAGCTCAAGGCAAAAGTCTTAAAAATTTCCATTTCAATATTAAGAATTTGTAATTCTATGTGATCGCTGGAAATAAGTGAGTTAGTAGTGGATATTAGCACTGAAGGAACTTTAGATGCCAT
>NW_027799457.1:0-3070 GCF_054177405.1 Leptonychotes weddellii | reverse complement strand
TTTTTTTTTTAAAGATTTTATTTATTTATTTGACAGAGAGAGACACAGCGAGAGAGGGAACACAAGCAGGGGGAGTGGAGGAGGGAGAAGCAGGCTTCCCGCTGAGCAGGGAGCCCGATGCGGGGCTCGATCCCAGGACCCTGGGATCATGACCTGAGCCGAAGGCAGACGCTTAACGACTGAGCCACCCAGGCGCCCCCCTTCCCTTCATTCTTAATCTGAAAGCCCTGTTCCACTGCACTTATTAAATGCATTCACCTCAAATTTTATAGCCAAGCGCCATCCTTCTAATGATGCCTCCTTCTAGGCGTCTAGAACTTACCGTGAACTGAATATGTACACACTGAGGGCCTTCCCTGCGGAGGCCTGCTGCACAAAGCGCTCTACTGGAGTAGACAAAGTCTGCACAATTACCTGGCCTTCCAGTTGGCAGGGTCCCCTCATAGTCGCTGTTCAGGATCACAGCCAGACCCACCGAGTGGGCCGGGAGGATGGAGCTGCTGAGGTCCACGCGCGTCAAGCTCTCAGGCTCTTTCTCTGAGCCCTCCACGGCGTTTCCTGGGCTGTCCTGTCCAGTGGCCTCCCTTTCTTGGCCTTTGCGCCAGGGTCTCAGCACGACATGAACGATGCTCTGCTGATCCAGGTCACAGCTCTAGGTGGGTGCAAGGCAGAAACAGACGAGAAAGAGCAAGCGTTAAAATGCCAAGTAAGGTTTAACCTGTCCTCAATCCCAGAGTACGCAGAAGAGCCTAAAATCGGTTTGGGTCCAAGGTTGCACATAGTCATGGAACTTGAGAGAAGAGCCACCTGTGACTGATGGAGGTGGACACACTGTCCCTGTCGGCACATGTGTGGGCAACAAAGGCAACACAGCACTGGGGCCAGAAACCAAAATGTGGGCACAAATGGACCACAGCAACAGAAAACTAGAGTAATAGTCAAAGCAACAGGAGATCGAGCAGGGCAGAAATGTACCACACTGCATACTTAAGCACAGTGAAAAGCAATATTCTTTTAAAATTGATTTACTTCAGAAGTGATGTGTCCTCCCAATTATCAAATATATTTCCTAGAAAAAAGTGAAAGTTAAGAAACCTGAAAAGCTCTCTCATTTAATATTTAGTTATCCAGAAGCAATTGTTCTTGGTTTTTTTATTTCCTAGAAAAAAGTGAAAGTTAAAAAACCTGAAAAGCTCTCTCATTTAATATTTAGTTATCCAAAAGCAATTGTTCTTGGTTTTTTTATTTCCTAGAAAAAAGTGAAAGTTAAGAAACCTGAAAAGCTCTCTCATTTAATATTTAGTCATCCAGAAGCAATTGTTCTTGGTTTTTTATTTCCTAGAAAAAAGTGAAAGCCAATTATCAAATATAAATACCAGCATCCATCTCCATTTTTTTTTAAAGATTTTATTTATTTATTTATTTGAGAGAGAGACTGAGAAAGAGAGAGCATGAGAGGGGGGAGGGTCGGGAGGGTCAGAAGGAGAAGCAGACTCCCTGTCGAGCAGGGAGCCCGATGCGGGACTCGATCCAGGGACTCCAGGATCATGACCTGAGCCGAAGGCAGTTGCTTAACCAACTGAGCCACCCAGGCGCCCCCATCTCCATTTTAAAAAGCACAGAGAGTTGGTTATTGCCAATTACAGAGCATTTTTCTCTACAATTTAAAATAATTGTGTTTATGGTAGACTCCACACGCACCCCCTATGTCACCAGCAAACACATCCCCACAGCGATGGGGAAGCAAGTGAGTAGCATCCCCAGGCCATCCCAGCCAATACCACAATTAAAATCAGTGAACATTTGCAAAAATCATCTGCGCCGATATATTGATGTGTATGAACAGAAGACTGTAAAACTGACTAGAATTAAAGTTTGAAGTCAGATACTTTGCTAGGAGTATAACTAGACTACCAGAGATCAAAGCCCTGTCTCAGAATATCTACTGGATAGAACATCACTCATCTGTCTTCGGCCCTCCTCCCTCAGAGCCAGGACCTCGTTATCTCAGTAAACCCCCGAAATTTCAATATCTACAAACCACCTGTAGTCATGCTCTCATCACAGCAATGTTCAAACAACACCATGCACGCACAATGATGCTAATGACAGTCCTAACTGGCCCCCATCCTCCCTCCAGTGCTCCACAGCTGTCACCAGCAAATATTGAAGAGTGGTGCCCATTATGCATCAGCATTTCGTGCGGACACACCACCGTGGACTCAGAAGGTCACAGGACGCCCTCTGGGCCTCAATCCCATTTCTGCCTCTTCCGCACCCCATGCCCCAGACCTCTGTCACATGGACACGCTTGCTGTCCCTGCCACCTGTCCTCCCAGCTCTGTGGTCAATCTCTGTCCCCTTAGCCTGCCCCCACCTGCATTCCCCATTTCTGTCAAATCACTGCCCTCCCACATGGTATCGCGGGTCAAGCCCTCCCCGGCCACCTACAACTCTGATTATCCTCCTATGTCTTCTGAAGGCTTCAGGATCACCGCCTTGGGTTCCTCCGCCCTACCCTTACACCCAGCGAGGTGCTAAGAGTAACTAATTCTGCCTCAGAAATAGCCTTCACATCTTCTGCTCCCTTATTTCTCAATTGCCATCTCCCCATTTTAAGCCTTCATCATTATACTAGCTTTGCAATGGCTCCCTGACCACTCATCTCTCCCTATAATCCATTATTGACGCGTTTCTGGAGTGTGCTACATAATCTTTTCCAATGTCTCCCTATTACCTATTACATAGAATCTGACATCTTACTATCATCTTCAGGTGTGTTTAGACTTTTCTCCATTGTAGATCAGCTACCTTATGATTTTATCTCCTTTCCTCTCCTACTCCTGTCCTTGACTTGGACTCCGTCGCGTGATTGGCTTTGGCCAGTTTGACTGAATCACGGCCTTTAAAGGTACCTGTGCCACTGCTGGTGGTCAGCGAGAGAGCACCCCTGGGTAGTTTCCGCCTCCTCAGCCTGGGCCCCGCATGTGCACGGGGCGCAGTCCCGCGCTCAGCCGCAGGGAGGACCGGGCCCGCATGTGCACGGGGCGCAGTCCCGCGCTCAGCCGCA
>NW_027799456.1:0-283 GCF_054177405.1 Leptonychotes weddellii | reverse complement strand
ACTGGGTGTTATGCACAAACAATGAATCATGGAACACTTCATCTAAAACTAATGATGTAATGTATGGGGATTAACATAAGAATAAAAAAAAAAAAAAAAAGATAGTGTGTGTCAAGGAGATCTCCGAGAGGAGATGGGACTTGAACTGAGAACACAGGGAAAGGAGGGAGCATTAGCATGACCTCCCAAGGTCTAGAACAGGAGCATTCCAGGTAGAGGTAGCAAGGAGGCCAGAAGGGTTGGAGAGAATGCACTAGACAGTGGTAGGGGTCAAGGTGAGGGG
>NW_027799455.1:0-283 GCF_054177405.1 Leptonychotes weddellii | reverse complement strand
TACTGAAATAGAAAAGGCAAAACAAAGTTGTCCCCAGGGAGCCCTTAGTTTGTGCTGAGGAAGGCGTATGTCTCAATCTGGATCTCCTCTCTAGAGAATTCAGTATTCCAGTCTGGACTCCGAAGGACCACACCTAGGTTGGTCTCATGTGAAGAGACTGAACACTCATAAGTGAAGGCACGTTTTCTTTTTTCTTTTTCTAAGATTTTATTTATTTATTTGATAGAGAGAGACACAGCGAGAGAGGGAACACAAGCAGGGGGCGTGGGAGAGGGAGAAGCAG
>NW_027799454.1:0-283 GCF_054177405.1 Leptonychotes weddellii | reverse complement strand
AGCGGGGAGCCTGCTTCTCCCTCTGCCTCTCTCTCTCTCTCTCTCTGTCTCTTATGAATAAATAAATAAAATCTTTTAAAAAAATAAAAAAATAAAATAGTTCTAATCATTCAAAAAAGGCCAAGATAAGCCAAGGCAATCTTGAAGTAAAATAAGGTGCAGAACTACCAGATACCAATAGCTATTTTTTTTTTTAAAGATTTTATTTATTTATTTGAGAGAGAGAATGAGAAAGAGAGCACATGAGAGGGGGGAGGGTCTGAGGGAGAAGCAGACTCCCCGC
>NW_027799453.1:0-283 GCF_054177405.1 Leptonychotes weddellii | reverse complement strand
GTTATAAAAATAGCAATTCTCCCAATATTAACCTATAAATTAAATGAAATTGCATCATAATTCTAGGTGAAGAGAATTTGATTCTAAAATATACATGGAAGAACACATATCTACAAATAGTTAAGATACATCTCCAAAGAAGAGCAAAAGGGAGGGGAATGCACCCTACCAAATAATGAGACATACTTGAAATCTGAAATAATCAGAGCAGTGTGGTACTGGCACAAGAAGAGCAAATAGAGCAGGTATTAGTATGGGGAACTTGGGATAGAAAGACATCACT
>NW_027799452.1:0-283 GCF_054177405.1 Leptonychotes weddellii | reverse complement strand
CACGGAGACAACCCTCTGAACACACGGGACTCCTATGTACCCCAGACTCCAGGGCCTTCTACTCCACCATACCCTGGACTTTTTTTTTTTTTTTAATCTCTGGGACTGAGAACTCTGAAATAATAAATTCCAGCATCATTTTTATGCTACAACTTTCTTTCCTTCCAGCTTTCTCTTACCATCATCCTGCTTGCTATACCTGTGCGTTGACCCCATGAACTCTCGTGCCTTAATAATCCACTTTCTTTCGGGCTGTCCAAGCTCCCCGCTGATCCTCTACTCT
>NW_027799451.1:0-283 GCF_054177405.1 Leptonychotes weddellii | reverse complement strand
TCTTTAATGATTTTTACTCCTTGTTACCAACTGAACAGCTTCAGGGTGATATCTTTTAAAGCTTTAGATAGAAACTCCTTTGAGGCCCTGTGTCTGTCCTTAACAGCATGGCAGTGGTAAGAGGGACTAGGGCGCTCATTGTTTCTCACAAAGAACTAAAAGATTGTGGTTTAGGGATCACCAAGGGTGGACCAAAGCTGGAGGAATTGAAAGTGGCAGAAATATTCGGAAAGTTGCTGCGTTCAAAACATGGCAAAATTGCCATGATGAATGTCTGGTTTAC
>NW_027799450.1:0-283 GCF_054177405.1 Leptonychotes weddellii | reverse complement strand
TCTTTAATGATTTTTACTCCTTGTTACCAACTGAACAGCTTCAGGGTGATATCTTTTAAAGCTTTAGATAGAAACTCCTTTGAGGCCCTGTGTCTGTCCTTAACAGCATGGCAGTGGTAAGAGGGACTAGGGCGCTCATTGTTTCTCACAAAGAACTAAAAGATTGTGGTTTAGGGATCACCAAGGGTGGACCAAAGCTAGAGGAATTGAAAGTGGCAGAAATATTCGGAAAGTTGCTGCGTTCAAAACATGGCAAAATTGCCGTGATGAATGTCTGGTTTAC
>NW_027799449.1:0-283 GCF_054177405.1 Leptonychotes weddellii | reverse complement strand
CTATTCCTTTCTTCGATCTCCTGTTGAGTTTGTAGGTGTTCAGAATGGTTTGATCCCTATCCAGCTGAATTCCTGAGAGGAGAGGAAATCCAGGTCTCCTACTCCTCCGCCATCTTGCTCCGCCCCCCTCCTTGACGTGATTTCATTCATTCACTCACTCGCTTGGTAAGTACTTACCGAGTGTTTACTACGTGCCAGGCCCTACCAGCCTCTCCCGCATTTTCCATTCAACGACCGCCATGTAAACTTCCGTGCCCTTTCTCAACCAAACAGCTCGCTCGCT
>NW_027799448.1:0-283 GCF_054177405.1 Leptonychotes weddellii | reverse complement strand
CTACTTGTTGACAACCAGAGATTCTAATGCTGTCATAAATCTGTTTCCTTACTCTGTCTGTGATAAAGAGTAAGTCTTGTCCTGAAAATCCCGACAGCCACCTTCAGTTTTGATCCCAGTATTATGGATTATTAACTACTGGAAAGTGTTGGAGAACCAATTGGCAGGGCCAGGGGCAAGGGTGAGGGGAGTGAGCACCGCCATCAACTTTCCATCCACAGGTGCTTCTGGTCAACCTGTCAGGGGATGTGGGGGAGGCAGGCCTCGGGGCCAGGTGCCCACT
>NW_027799447.1:0-283 GCF_054177405.1 Leptonychotes weddellii | reverse complement strand
GGTGATTTGTATAAATGGAATCACATAAATTGTAGTCTTTTTGGTCTGGCTTCTTTCACTTAACCTATTGTTTTTGACATTTATCCACATCGTAGTATGTATCACCAGATATTCTTTTTTGTTGGTATTCCACTATGTTGATAGACCATAGTGGTGTGTCTATGGAGGAGGAAATGATTATATATATATATTTTTTTAAATTTTTTATTGTTATGTTAATCACCATACATCATTAGTTTTAGATGTAGTGTTCCATGATTCATTGTTTGTGCATAACACCCAG
>NW_027799446.1:0-3070 GCF_054177405.1 Leptonychotes weddellii | reverse complement strand
GAAAGGGTAGTCTTTTCAACAAATGATGCTGGGAAAACTGGAGAAACACAAGCAGAACAATGAAATTGGACCCCTATCTCCCACCAGTCAAAGATTAACTCAAAACGAGAGTAAATCTGGAAAGAAAAAAAAAAAAAAAGCAAGGAGAATCAGACCTATAAATACAGAGAACAAACTGATAGTTGCCAGAGGGGTGGGGGGTTGGGCAAAATGAGTGAGAGGCAGTGTGAAATACAGGCTTCCAGTTATGGAATAAATCATGGGAATAAAAGGCACAGCACAAAGAACACTGAGTCAATGATACTGTAATAGTGATGTATAAGGACAGATAGTAGCTAAACTTGTGAACATAGCATGATATCTAAACTTGTCCAATCACTATGTTGTACACCTGAAACTAATGTAACATTACATCAACTGTACTAAAAAAAAAACAGAATAAACAAACAAACAATAGATTATACAGCTTCTAGCTGACTTCAGGTGCAGTGGATAGCATAATTGTCCCCAAAGATGTTTATGTGCTACTCCTTAGAGTGTGTGAATATGTTAGGTTACGTGGTAAAGGAGAATTAAGGTGGCAGAAGAAATTAAGGTTCCCAATGACCAGATCTTAAAATAGGGAGATTATTCTAGATTATCCTGATGGGCCCAATGTAATCACAAGGGTCTTTAAAAAACTATAAATGATAAACTTATCTTGTTAAAAAAAAAAACCTCAAAATGGATTGAAGGTCAAAACATAAGACATGATACCAAAAAACTATGAGAAGAAAACAGGGAAAAAGCTCACTGATACTGGTCTTGGAAATAATTTGGGGGGCATGACATCAAAAGCATAAACAACAAAAGAATAAAAATCAATAAGTGGGACTACACAAAACTCAGAAGCTTTTGCAGACCAAGAGAAACAATTAACAAAATGAAAGACAACCTATGGAAGGAGAGAAATTTTTGCAAATGATATAACAAATAAGGGGTTAATATCCACAATATAAAAAGAACTTAGTCAACTCAGTAATAAAAATCCGATTAAAAAATAGGAAGAGCTACACAGACATTTCCCCAATGAGGACATGAAAATGGCCAACAGACACATGAAAATATGCTCAGCATCACTACTCCTCAGGTAAATGAAAATCAAAACCACAATGAACTATTACCTCACACCTGTTAGAACAGCTATCTTCAAAAAGACAAAAGACAACAGGTGCTGGCAAGGATGTGGTGAAAAGATTGTTGATGGGAAAGTAAATTGAGCCAACTACCATGGAAAACAATATGGAGATTCCTCAGAGAGTTAAAAAGAGATCTACCATATGATCCAGCAATTCCACTTCTGGGTATATACCCAAAGGAAATGAAAACAGGATTTTGAAGAGATATATGCACTCTCATGTTTATCACAGCATTATTCACCAATAGCCAAGATACGAAAACAACCCAAATGCCCATCAACAGATGAACAGATAAAAAAGATGTGATGTATATACTCAATGTAGTATTATTCAGTCACGAGAAAGAAAGACATCATCCCATTTGCGACAACATGGATGAACTCTGAACACATTATGCTAAGAGAGGTAAGTCAGATAAAGACCAGTACTGTATGTCACTTATGTAGATTCTAAAAGTTAAACCTGGAAAAAAATGGAGTAAAATGGTGGTACGAGGGGATTGGGGAAAGGGGGGAGTGGAAGGGGAAGAGAGTGGTTGAGGAGATAAAAGTGATGGTATTTAAGGGTACAAACTTCCAATGAATAGTAGTAAATAAGCCACAGCGATCCAATGCACAGTATAATGAATATAGACAATAATATGTACTATAATTGGGGGATAAATGTCACTATATTGGCAACTGTATTACAAAAGATAAATGTATCAAAGTCACACACTATACACCTTAAACTAACACAATGTAACCACCAAATTCATATATAAAAAAGACATAATCCAGATTAAACATACATCTTGTCAAGCCATTATCCAATTTAGCAGGTTATAAATTCCATGGAAAATGACTGTATAGTCCCTGACCGAAATAAACCTAGGAAAGCAGAAACTAACACCCTACAGTGAACTTGAACTCTAGAAAGTCAAGTGAGTCATGGTAAACTTTAAGTAGAAAAACACTGAACACATTTGGCTCTTCTTTGACTGTACAATTTCTGCTCTCAATTTAATCTGGCCATGTTTCATTTCTTGTTCTTCCTAATCAACATTTCCCTTTATAAAACAGATAATCAAAAGAGACAGCACCATCTGCCCCAGTTCAGAAAAGAAAATGGACTGCATCCTAAACGCATGGCACTGAGGAATAAACTAAAATGGAAAGTTAGATTAGGCAGACAATGTCTACATGGAGGATGCTATCAGAGATTTTTCTCCGAGACTGTGACCACTCTGACGACCAGAAGCCCTCTACTCCGAAGGTTTTATGATTTTACTCTCTAAAACATCTATGACAGAGCAGATCTCCCACAAATCCAAACTCAACATGAAAGAAGTTGTCTGTTGCTTTCGAGCAAACTATACTCTATACCAAAATCACACGCACTGATCTTGCTGTCTCATTCTAAGTCTTTCATAAAATTAAATCATTTGGAACCGTTTCTGTACAAAATAAAGGACTCTTTTAAGCTATGCAGCTGGTGACTCTGTTTTCAAATGGACCACCCTAGTTATTCAAAACAGGGTAGTCATAGGCCTTAATACACAGGCCTTTTACATGTACATTAAAAATTCAGTCAAAAGGCCTGAGAACTGCAATATTACATTTATGTCCCAAACTAGCTCTACACGTGGCACACCTTACCAGCCACAATTTTAATGTCTACAGATGATAAATCGTGCTCACCTGATCTCCATCTCCTAACAGCTAAGGTGTACAACCCCTGGATCACGGTGAGCTCATCAGGTCTGAGGAAAACCCATCAGCAAAAGCAGCCATTTCATTTGGGTCATAGAGCAAACTAGACAATAAGTAAAAATGCACAAGAAGAAAATATAAAAGACAGCACAGAAGAAAAAAATTGAAGATATGGGCAAAGCGGGGGGGGGGGGGGGGGGG
>NW_027799445.1:0-283 GCF_054177405.1 Leptonychotes weddellii | reverse complement strand
CATGGCTGAGCCTTGTACCCGCGGCTGATTTGCTGGGCGCCCCCAGCCCCCGCGCTTACCAGACTCGCTCCCGCCAACCAGCAGAAATAGACTTCCCGAGTGCTCCTTGTACAGAGCAGAGCTGAGTGGCGTATTCGAACCTTCCTAAACCTCCCTGCGCTTCCTCATTGTTCTAGGCTCTCTTTAATGGCTCACTACTTAAGAGCAGACCCTCTCCCTTTCTCTTTCCAGAGGGAGCCTTCAGAATATCATCACTACAGCTCTATTCCACCGCCCCCCCCCC
>NW_027799444.1:0-283 GCF_054177405.1 Leptonychotes weddellii | reverse complement strand
ATTAAAATCTTTAAAAAAAAAAAAGAAGTCATCAGCACTCACTGATCTTTTACTTGGGAAAATGGAGAAACTGTTCACTCAGATTACACTGGGCAATTCTAGACCTAAAAGAGGCACCTCCTAAATATTTTCTAGTGATTTTCCATTCCCATATTACATGAGCAAAGGACTCACAACACATTCATTTGAGTATCTAACATGTTTTGATTATTGCAGTTGGCTGATGCAATTAACATTATGTGTCTTTTGGATTTGTCTCTTTTCCTAAATGGTGTTTTTTTTT
>NW_027799443.1:0-283 GCF_054177405.1 Leptonychotes weddellii | reverse complement strand
CCTCCTCCCTCTCATGCTCTCTGTCTCTCATTCTCTCTCTCTCAAATAAATAAATAAAATCTTTAAAAAAAAAAAAAAATAAAATAAAATATACATGGAAGAACACATATCTACAAATAGTTAAGATACATCTCCAAAGAAGAGCAAAAGGGAGGGGAATGCACCCTACCAAATAATGAGACATACTTGAAATCTGAAATAATCAGAGCAGTGTGGTACTGGCACAAGAAGAGCAAATAGAGCAGGTATTAGTATGGGGAACTTGGGATAGAAAGACATCACT
>NW_027799442.1:0-283 GCF_054177405.1 Leptonychotes weddellii | reverse complement strand
TTACTCCACCATCTAAACACGCTTCAAGCCCAGTGTCTAGGGATCTTCTCAACTTGCTGAGTTCGGGTCTTAGAAACTGAATTTAAAGTCTGCTCCAACCACTAATCTTTGTTTTTCTTTTTATTTCTATAGGAATCCCTCTCATTAAATGCCCAATTGCTTGTACCATCCAGCAAATACTTTCTTTTTTTTTTTTTTTATTCTTATGTTAATCCCCATACATTACATCATTAGTTCTAGATGAAGTGTTCCATGATTCATTGTTCGTGCACAACACCCAGTG
>NW_027799441.1:0-283 GCF_054177405.1 Leptonychotes weddellii | reverse complement strand
TTGATACCTTGTGATGGTTAATTTTACTTGTCAACTTGTCTGATCTAAGATATGTCCAGATAGCTGGTAAAACATTTTTGGGTGTGTCTGTGAGGGTATTTCTGGAAGAGATTAGCATTTGACCTGGTGTACTTGTAAAGTTGGTGAATTGAGTAAAGCAGATGGCCCTCCCCAACATGGGTGAGGGATCATCCATTCCGCTATGGGCCCCCAAGAGGACAAAAGGGAAAGGAAGGGCAAATTCACTCTTTTTGTTTGAGCTAGTGTATCAGTCTTCTCCTGC
>NW_027799440.1:0-283 GCF_054177405.1 Leptonychotes weddellii | reverse complement strand
GTCTTTATAGCTGTCGATATTTTAAATTTGTTTCATTATCACGGTCAGCTCATCTCCAGCGTAATCGCAGTTTAACATTTCCTGTCTTAATTTTACTCTCTATTCTTGTCATTGTTCACGAGAAGAAACTTGATGTGAATAGAAAGAGCAGGTGGAGCGAGAGACCCAGGTTAAAATCTTGACTCTGCCTTTTTTTTTTAGCTATGTGAAATCCGGACAAATTAAGTTTTCAGTCACTGCATTACCTTGTCTGCAATATGAGGACGATCGTCACGTTGCAGGT
>NW_027799439.1:0-283 GCF_054177405.1 Leptonychotes weddellii | reverse complement strand
CCATCTGTGGCACTGGGTGACAGCAGCCCCAGCAAGTACATACCATTGGCCACTCCAAGCCAGACACTGTCCGGGGACCGGCATGTGGTCCTCCATCAACATTAGTTATTGACACCATTATCCAAGCACTCTGCTTATTTTGAGGCATTTCATCCTCACAGAATGCCTGTTCACTGAGTACTCTTTGGTCCCCACTCTACAGGGGAAGCATGTGAAGCCCGGACAGGAGGAGTCCTTAGCCAAGATCACACAGCTAACAGGAGAGGAATAACACAGCCCACGC
>NW_027799438.1:0-283 GCF_054177405.1 Leptonychotes weddellii | reverse complement strand
CCAAGTGAGGACCAGCTAAGTGTATATATTGAGGATTAGACATATGTATATTGGCCAAGTGAGTGTATATATTGTGGATGAGACATATGTATGTTAAGGCAAATCATGAACCAAGGTGATAATTCTAGAGAATGATGTTTTGGTCTCAGTAAAATGAAAATCCTTCTCACAAGGCTGTCTAAACACAGAGGGGGCTGTGTGGGTGAGGGAGGTATGGATGGGTGGCAAGCTCCCATCCCTGCACGGCTCCTGCATGGGCTCGATGCCCACTTGTCAGGGATGG
>NW_027799437.1:0-283 GCF_054177405.1 Leptonychotes weddellii | reverse complement strand
AGAGCCTGCTGAGCTGAGGCCATGCCTGCGTGGCTTGGGGAAATGAGTTGGTGGATGCCTTCTGGGCTTTGAACTTGCCCTTCCCCCATTTCCCTCTCCCCCATGTGTCTGACCCTGTCTTACCCATTTCGAGTTCCAGCGGTGCAGCCCCTCTGAAGCATCAATGCACACACCTGCTGTTGCTTTTGATTTCTGGAAGCCATGTAGTTTCAACTTGTAACAAATATTTGTAGTCTTCAATAAACTGTGGTATTTCTTTAGCTAAAAAAAAAAAAAAAAAAAA
>NW_027799436.1:0-283 GCF_054177405.1 Leptonychotes weddellii | reverse complement strand
TAAACCGGACGTACTGATTTCAGGGAAAATGGACTTTTTCATGATTACTGACCACGGAGGCAGGCCTTAGAGTGCCAGAAGCTTTTTTTTTTTTTTAAAGATTTTATTTATTTATTTGACAGAGAGAGACACAGCGAGAGAGGGAACACAAGCAGGGGGAGTGGGAGAGGGAGAAGCAGGCTTCCCGCCGAGCAGGGAGCCCGATGTGGGATTCGATCCCAGGACCCTGGGATCATGACCTGAGCTGAAGGTAGTCGCTTAACCGACTGAGCCACCCAGGCCC
>NW_027799435.1:0-3070 GCF_054177405.1 Leptonychotes weddellii | reverse complement strand
GGCTGGTCCCAGATGTGGGGGGGAGCACTTACTTAAAAGGTAGGATCTGAGGATGCTTCAAAAATAAGCCAAAATGCTAAATTTTCACCATTGGAGTCCATCCTTTGTGCACTGCGAACTTAAAGTGTGCTGTTATCTGGGAGGAGTTATAATCATTTCCCAAATTTCTCAACAAGTATTAGTAAATTAGGTTAGTGAGTAGATTCTGCCCTCACCACCCACCCACCCCCCAGAATAGAACCTTTAAAAAGCCCCTCTGCATGAACACATTCTTGAAATAAGAGAAAGGCTGGGTACAGAGGAGTGGGTGTGGCCTAGAAAAGGTAACTATGGAAGGCGGAGACAAATCAGAAAGTTCCCAGGGGTGGATATAAGGAGTGCAGTACCCCAAGGTGGGGGGGCGCGTGGCCAGGGGAGCTGGCAGGCAGGTCCCAGAGGCAAGCCTTTCTCCAGGGGAGCGTGGAAGCATGGACCAAGTCCCAAAGGGTCTGAATTCTAGCCTGGCTTGCTTCGCTTAAGGGTTCTGTGAATTGGGGCAACTTAACTGTTCTGGGCCTCAGTTTCTTTATCTGCCAGAAGGGAATGGTGATCCCCATTCTACCTGTTTCAAAGGGTTGTGGTAAGGCTTACATAAAAAAAAAAAAAAAGAGAGAGAGTAACACAACTTTATGTAAGCGGCACCATGCAGTATGAATGAAGTGGCTAGGGTTTTCTCTCATCAAGAGTGAGTTTAGGAAAATGAGCAATTTCAGATGGTAAAATTTGAGACTAAATGTGAATTTCTTGCCTGGTTTTGGCATGGATGTGCCACATCTTAGTTTCCAGCATGCTCCAGGTTTCCCTCCTGAGAGCCTCTCTTTTCTCCAGCCAGGCCCCAGCATTTTTTCCAGGGCCTGGGGGCATTGTGATGTGCTCTCAGTGGAGGGCTCAGACTCAGTCTTTGCAAGAACTCAGAAACCCACCCCCACCCCTTTACCTTCTGGCACCGTCCTCTTGTTTTCGTTTATTTTTTTAAAGATTTTATTTATTTATTTATTTGAAAGAGAGAGTGAACATAAGTGGGGAGAGGGGCAGAGGGAGAGGGAGAAGCAGGCTTCCCACTGAGCAGGGAGCCCAACGTGGGGCTCAATCCCAGGACCCTGGGATCAAGACCTGAGCCGAAGGCAGATGCTTCACTGACTGAGCCACCCAGGCGCCCTTGTTTTCATTCAGCGTATGTCCTTGTCCACAGTCTCAGCCTAACTTTTCAAAGGATTTTTGGGGACATCGGGAGGCTAACTCCTTTAGGTTACTGAGTCACATAACTCCAGGGGACACCGTTTTTATCATAGATGACCTAGGCATGACAGTCCCTGGATCCGTGTAACAGGTTTGCCCTGCTTGCAGGATCTAGTCACCTCCCCAGCCCAGCCTGTCCCCCTCTTTAACTCACTAACTTCTACTGCTTCAGGACTGAGCTCTTCGCCTTTATCCTCTGGGAAGACTGCTTTGGCTCCCAAGGCCAGGTGAGATAGCCCTTCTCTGCCCCAGCACTCATCATTGTACTGTATTATCTGGCTGCCAACCTTTCTCCACCCACCCCTCCACTAGACTGTAGCTCCTTAAGGGCAAGAACTATGCCTCTCTCTGTCTCTATCCCCACCTCCCCCTGGGCCTGGTTAATAGGCATTTGGTAAATAGTTGCCGAATGAACTAGCACTCTGGGAGGTTGAGAATTGGACAGCTGGAGAACTTTGGGAGTACAGCTATGACTTCCCCACCTCATCCCCAAAGGACACTGTGCTTATTTAATTACTTGTGTGGGTGGGGTTTCAAACAGATGTTATAACAGCTCACTTAGCAAAGGACAGCGATTAAGGTTTTCTTTTATTAACTAAATAGACAGCACCCAAGTGGAATATTAAAAGCCAGATGGCACAACTTTCATTTTGTGTCTATCTGGAAGGGAAGCACTAAAGTCCCAGCATTGTCCTATTTAAGTCCAGTCTCAAAGGATACTCGCTACCCACTTCTTGGTTGCAGCAAATGCATCGAGCTACACAGGCCTTAGCTCCCAGGGTATGTGAACAAAGACCTGTGTGACTAGATGCTTTGCCTGCCCTCCACACCTATTTCCCTGCTACCCGAGTTGAGAGAAAGCCAAGGGTGCAACAGAAGATGGGGTCTGTTTTAAACCTGAATTGTATCCCCTCCAAATTCATACTTTGGAGCCTTAACCCCCAATACCTCAGAATGTGACTGTATATGGAGACAGGGCCTTCGAAGAGCTAATTAGGTTAAAATGAGGCCTTAGGGTGCACCCTAATCCAATCTAACTCATGTCCTTATAAGAGGAAATTTGGGACACACAAAGGAGACCCCAAGGGCATGCATGCCCAGAGAGACCACCACATGAAGAGGCAGCAAGAGGGCAGTCATCTATAAGACAAGGAGAGAGGCCTCAGAGGGATCCAATCCTGCTGGCATCGTGATCTTGGCCTTCTAACCTCTAGAACTCTGAGGAAATCAATTTCTGTTGCTCAAGCCAGCCAGTCTGTGGTATTTTGTTATGGCGATCTTAGCAAACTAAGACAGGGCCCGATCATCATCAAACCTTGGGTTTCAGTTCAGCTTTGGGATGCTCAGGTAGCCTCATATCCATCCTTGAGCCTGAATCATCAGGGTCTCTGACATGGAATTTGACCAAAGTTGTGCTTTTCCCCCAACCCTGGTCCCGAACCCAGTGCCCATTTTTTCATAGTTAAATTCATTTGTCTTTTTCTTCAATCATTCACTCGCTCAACAGTTGCTGAGATGTTAAAAGTGATATAGCACCTTGCTCTCAAGGAATTTAATGTCTCGTAAAGGATATATATCTACCTTGTTGGAGATGAACTGAGTATGAGGCATCACTTCTAGCTGGAATGATTGGATTGGTCAGTGAAGGAGGAGTATTAGTCTGCAAGAAAAAGGATCTAAGAGTTGCAATGCAATATGGCATGGCAGTTAAGAACTTAGATGCTATGGTGAGCGCTGTGAATTGTGTAAGACTGTTGAATCACAGACCTGTACCTCTGAAACAAATAATACA
>NW_027799434.1:0-283 GCF_054177405.1 Leptonychotes weddellii | reverse complement strand
TTTTTAATCCTCTTCTTTCTTTTTTCAACCAACTTCTTATCTTATCAATTCCGTTTATAAAATCTTTTATAATTTTCATCTTTACAGTCATATTCCATCCCCTCATCATGTTTACCTTTATTTTTGTACATATATAAGCTTTTCTTTCTTTAAAATTTTGGGAGGCACTTTCTTTTAACAGAGCAAAATATGCAAAAAAATTACTGTGTGGCACTGATCTATGCACCAGCCTGATCATATTTGAACATATTCTGTTTTTTGTTTGGTTGGTTGGGTTTTTTTT
>NW_027799433.1:0-283 GCF_054177405.1 Leptonychotes weddellii | reverse complement strand
CCTGCTGTTCTCCATGGAGATGTTTTAGAGGATGCTATGTCAGCCACAGGCCCTCTGAGTGTCCAGGTGGCTGCCAGCCAGGCAAACAAGGATGTTGGTCGGTGAGAATGATTTTCTCCACCTGCTCTAAGGTTTTAAGTTGAGGCGGTCATGGACCCGAGCTGCACAGTCTCTGCTCCTGGAGGATCAGATGTGTTCCCCCTTTGGTCCGTCCATCTAATAGCCACTGGGTTTCTGTGTCCACATCAGTTTGTTGGAATTCTATTCCAATTTTTGGCCTTTC
>NW_027799432.1:0-283 GCF_054177405.1 Leptonychotes weddellii | reverse complement strand
AGGTGGTTCCCCATAAAAGGGCTGGACAAGCACTGGGCTTAGCCCTGGGGGCTGATGACCCAAACGAGTGTTAATGAGCAAAAGAAGGCAAAGTCTTAGCAACAGGACTGGTCACTGTAGGCTAAAAACCAGCTCTCGAAGTAAAACACTAGAAATATAGAAAAAGCGGACAGAATAAACAAATCATGAAATTTTAAAAGAGGAATTTTTCATTTGCCTTTCTTTCTCACTTAGTTTTTGATTTGACTTTAAAAACATCAAAACAACAGGGAAAGAACCAGAG
>NW_027799431.1:0-283 GCF_054177405.1 Leptonychotes weddellii | reverse complement strand
CTCAGGACCCTTGGGGTCACAGAAAGACTGGGGGTGCCTGAGTGCGGCAGAGCTCCAGGTATCGGAGCAGGGAAGCCGGCTGCAGAGGCGGGGCGCGGGCTCTCAGCTCGGGGTTGCCATAAACCATGATCCGCGGCACAGTCAGGCCCCTGCTCCTCCAGCAGGGACCCAACAAGCGGCAGATCCGGGGAGACTCACCTTCCTCCCCCAGGAGGAGACGCGCGGGAGTGCACTGCAGGGACCTGCTGGGTTTGGAGACTCCACACGGGGTCGGGTGCCAGAG
>NW_027799430.1:0-283 GCF_054177405.1 Leptonychotes weddellii | reverse complement strand
GGATGGATGGATGGATGGATGGATGGAAGGATGGACAGATGGGTGGATGGATGGAGGGAGGGAGGGAGGGATGGATGGATGGACGGATGGGTGAGTGGATGGATGGATGGATGGATGGATGGATGGATGGATGGATGGAAGGATGGATGGATGGACAGACGGGTGGTTGGGTGAGTGGATGGATGCATGGATGGATGGATGGATGGATGGACAGACTGGGGGATAGATGGATGGATGGACAGATGGATGGATAGATGGATGGACGGACAGGTGGATGGGTGGG
>NW_027799429.1:0-283 GCF_054177405.1 Leptonychotes weddellii | reverse complement strand
AGGTCTACCAAATTCTCTGAACCACACAGTAAAAAGAAACAATGAAGAACCAGATTTGCCTTGGCCTGTGACTTTGGGGAGAGACCGGTACTGTTTCTTGGATATGCTCTGCACAGAGCCCAGCGTATGTACAGTGTTTAATATTCACACTAATGGTTAGCTGTAGCAGGTTGACTGGCGGCCCCCAAAAGATAGGGCCGTGTCCTGGAACTTGTAAAGGTGACCTTATTTGGAAAAAAGATCTTTGCAGATGTAATTTAATTAAGGATCTCAAGATGAGATT
>NW_027799428.1:0-283 GCF_054177405.1 Leptonychotes weddellii | reverse complement strand
AACACATCGACAACAATACAATAATAGTAGGGGATTTTAACACCCCCCCTCACTGAAATGGACAGATCATCTAAGCAAAAGATCAACAAGGAAATAAAGACTTTAAATGACATACTGGACCACATGGACTTCACAGATATATTCAGAACATTCCACCCCAAAGCAACAGAATACACATTCTTCTCTAGTGCCCAAAGAAGAGGTCACATCTTAGGTCACAAATCAGGTCTCAACCAGTACCAAAAGTTTGGGATCATTCCTTGCATATTTGTGGACCACAACG
>NW_027799427.1:0-283 GCF_054177405.1 Leptonychotes weddellii | reverse complement strand
CAAACTATATAGTTGTAACTTATGTATTTTTCTGATTTTAAAAAGTACCCCATGTAAGTACTGTTAGGCACGTCACATACCCTATAAGCACTGATCATTACATTTTCCTAAATGATAAAAATAAAGTTATGGAAAAAGTACGTCAGGATGAAAGAAAGCCTTTATGTTTTGAATTAAAATTCTATACCTAACTTATAAAATTCAAGAAAAATAATGCCTAAAAAATATAAGGAATACATAATTTACTAAATTTCTATTTGCAAACTTCTAGCTTCAACACTCA
>NW_027799426.1:0-283 GCF_054177405.1 Leptonychotes weddellii | reverse complement strand
TTCTGAAACGTTGTTAGCCCTTGTTAGCCCTGCGTCGAGTTGCGAGTGCCGCAACCCTATCACGTGGGAACCCATCTGGAATGCTGGTATTCACTTCTGCTTTCCCCGGTCTAGAGCATGTCCGGCTCCCATAAAAAAACCTATGATACCTATGATCTCATTGATATGAGGAATTCTTAATTGCAGGAAACAAACTGAGTGTTGTTGGAGTGGGGGGTGGGGTGGGAGGGATGGGGTGACTGGGTGATAGACACTGGGGAGGGTACGTGCTCTGTTAAGCGCT
>NW_027799425.1:0-283 GCF_054177405.1 Leptonychotes weddellii | reverse complement strand
CACTGGGTGTTATGCACAAACAATGAATCATGGAACACTTCATCTAAAACTAATGATGTAATGTATGGGGATTAACATAAGAATAAAAAAAAAAAAAGAAAAAGGTCCCACCTCCTAGTACTGTCATATTGGGGTTTTGGATTTTAACATATGAATTTTAAAGGGGACACAATCATTCAGTCCATAACAATTAGTATGTGATTGGCATTTTTCATAAGCTATTTAGTTTTAAAATTATTTTATAACTCATGTTTTATTAATACTGTCTTAAATATAAAGGTGC
>NW_027799424.1:0-3071 GCF_054177405.1 Leptonychotes weddellii | reverse complement strand
AAAAAAAAAACCAGAATGTGATCAACTATGATCAGGCTGGTATGTAGATCAGTGCCACACACTAGATTTGGGGTGTATTTTGGTCTTTTAGAAGAAAGTGCCTCCCAAAATTTTAAAGAAAGAAAAACTTATAGAGCTCCATGCCCACTTACCATAGAGCTGATCTCTCAGCTTGCCCTCCCCTTAGACACAGATCATTTAGAAAGATGCCCAGGCAAGAAGAGGTTTATTCAGGAAATAAATTTGCTTACTGAGAGGAGGAAGAAGCACACACCTTCATTATTAACTTGTATCCTCTAAGAAAGATCAAGCGTGAGGAAAACAGTAACATGAAAGACAAAGGCCACAACTATCAGAGACAATAGACATAATTCAGAAGAGAGGGGGCTTTTACAAAACCGTTGAGTATCCTCAAAGAAATCTGAGACGACGCTGTGTCCCAAAAAAACAAATTGCTGTGCAACAGGAACACAGAATAAGTAAGAGTGCTCAGAAATTCAGTATAATTGCTGGAAGATAATGCAAAGGAAAGCTACAACACATGCAGCAAAAAGACAAAAACAAGATAAAAATGAAAGAAAGTGACAGAGAGGCTACATTTAAGAAGTCTGTCTTCTGATTCAGGGAGGTTCAAGAACATAGATGTTACAAGAAAGAGTGAAAATTCTTTTAAAAATTAATAGAAAGACTGTCCCAGAGATAAAGATAGATACACATATTTAAATTGACAAGGCATACTGAAGGGTAAGTGGGATGAATGGAAAAGAAGATTCCTACCTAGAGACATCCTCATGGAATTTCAGGACAAGAGGTTTAAAGAAAAGTTCTTAAGCTTCCAGAGAGAATAAACTTGGACTTCAAAGGAATGAGAATCAGACTAGCACAAGAATTCCTATCATCACCTGCAGATGTTAGAAGTCAATGAGGAAAAACTTTCAGTGTACTGAAAGAAGACGATTTTTTTTAAAACTGATATAATTCCCATGATGAGATGCATAAATCTTAAGTATAGAGCCTGATGATTATATGTGTTGCCATCATACAGATCAAGGTATACACGATTTATATCCCCCCAGAAAGTTCTCTCATGCTCCTCCCAGTCAATACATATCACCTCCTCCCTCAAATAATCAGTATTTGATTTCTATCACCATAGATTTATTTTCCCTGATCCTGAAAGTTATGTAAATTTAATCCTATCATATATATTTGTTATGTCTAGCTTCTTTTAATCAATAGAACTGTTTTAATATTCATCCAAGTTGTTGGATATAACAGAAGTTCATTATTTTCTATCTCTGAGGAGTTAAATTCCATTGCATTATTATGGTATGGTTTACTTATCCATTCTCCTTTTGGTGGGCATTGCATTGTTTTAGTTTGAAATTATTATAAATACAGCTACTACAAACATTCTTATACAAGTTCATGTGAACTATTTGACCATTTCTTTGGGGTTTATACCCAGGATTGGTTATAGGTAGGTGTGTGTTTAAGTTTAATTGAAACTGCTATACAGTATTTCAAAAAATTTTACCCTCTCATCAGCAAGATATTCTGAAGTTCTAGATGCTCTATATCTTTGCCAATATTTGGTATTACCAGTCTTTTAAATTTTAGCCATTTTGGTCAATGTCCAGTGATATCTCATTGTGAGTTTGATTTTCCCTGATGAGCATCAATATTGAGCAACTTCTCACATACTTCTTAGCCATTTGGTCATCTTGTTTTGTGAAATTCCTATTTAGTATTGGCCCATTTTTTTTTAAGGTGGGTTGTTTGTCTTTTTCTTATTGGTTTTCAGACGTTCTTTATAAATTCTGGATACTGCTTTTTTTTTTTTTTCCAGATATATGTATTGCAATTATTTTTCCCCAGTGTGAAGCTTTACTTTTTCACTTCTTTATTTAACTTAGAATTGTATATTTGGTCAAAGTGTCCAATGAGTACAGAAGAAAAAAAAAGACATTTTTTAGAATTACGTATCTCAGGATCTCCTAAGGTTCATTCTTATAAAGTTATTTAGGGATAACCTCTAAGAAGACAAGGGTGAAAAATCAAGAAAGAGGAAGAGGTAATATTTAAGAAACAGTAGGTCCAGGAAGACAGTGAAGAGATGAGGATAAAATCTATATAATGGGCTTGTGCAGCAACTACTCCTGACTGGAGAAGGAAAATCCAGAGTTCAGGAAGAGACATCTCTGGGGAAAAAGATGAACTCCATATACTGGACAGCATGATTGATAATCTAGGTAAACTTGGGGATAAAGTAAAGGTGCATCATTCTTCTATCAACAAGAAAAAAAGAAAGCAATTAGAAAGTTCAGGAAAAACAAAAACATATGCAAGAAATTACTGTTCACATATTATAACATAAAGTAAAATGTGTAATGATTCTTTTGCGTGTGTGGCATGTCGTAATTTTAAGCATTTAATTGTCTTGGTTTAAGAACAGACAATTCATTTGACTCAAACAATTAGAATATAAATTTTCTCCTTTAAAAGACATTTGCAAATGACATATCCTGTAAAGGGTTAGTATCCAAAATATATAAAGAACTTACTAAGTTCAACACCCCAAAAATGAATAATCCAATTAAAAATGGGTAGAAGACATGAACAGACATTTCTCCAAACACACACAGATGGCCAACAGACACATGAAAAGATGCTCAACATCACTTATCCTCAGGAAAATGCAAATCAAAACTACAATGAGCTATCACCTCACACCAGTCAGAATGGCTAAAATTAACAAGTCAGGAAACGACAGATGTTGGCAGGGATGCGGAGAAAGGGGAACCCTCCTACACTGTTGGTGGGAATGCAAGCTGGTGCAGCCACTCTGGAAAACAGTATGGAGGTTCCTTAAGAAGTTAAAAAGAGAGCTACCCTGTGACCCACAAATTGCACTACTAAGTATTTACCCAAAGAATACAAAAACGTTAATTCAAAGGAAAAGGGATACATGCACCCCTGTGTTTATAGAAGCTTTATCTACAGGAGCTAAATTATGGAAACAACCCAAGTGTCCAGTGATTGATGAATGGATAAAGAAGATGTGGTGTGTG
>NW_027799423.1:0-283 GCF_054177405.1 Leptonychotes weddellii | reverse complement strand
GCCTCCTGAATTTTGATGTCTGTTTCCTTCCCCAAATTAGCGAAGTTCTCTGCTATAATTTGCTCCAATATACCTTCTGCCCCCCTCTCTCTTTCTTCTTCTTCTGGGATCCCAATTATTCTAGTATTGTTTCATCTTATGGTATCACTTATCTCTCGAATTCTGCCCTCATGATCCAGTAGTTGTTTATCTCTCTTTTTGTCAACTTCTTTATTTTCCGTCATTTGGTCTTCTATATCACTAGTTATCTCTCCTGCCTCATTTATCCTAGCAGTTAGAGCCT
>NW_027799422.1:0-283 GCF_054177405.1 Leptonychotes weddellii | reverse complement strand
GTTGGGTAGTGTGGTAAGCTACAGCTCCCAGTCAGCCACATGATCACAAGAACAAACAACTGATACAACCATTCTGTACCCATACAACCAGTCTTTTTTTTTTTTAATTTCAGTACAGTATCCAATAAATTACATGAGATGTTCGACATTTATAAAATATGAAAAACCCACAGCGAATATCATTCTCACTGGGGAAAAATTGAGAGCTTTCCCCCTAAGGTCAGGAACACGGCAGGGATGTCCACTATCACCACTGCTATTCAACATAGTACTAGAAGTCCTA
>NW_027799421.1:0-283 GCF_054177405.1 Leptonychotes weddellii | reverse complement strand
CATTTGCTTTAATGTTGCCCAAATTATTTCTTGCAAATTGCTAATCTCATCACATCAATCTTCTGCTTAAAACTATCAATAGCTTCTATTGCCTGAGCCAAAAGTTCAAATTCCTTTAATTGGAACATTTTATATGAACTAGCCTCCTATCTACTCTATGTCGTTCTCTCATCTACTGTAGCCCCAGCCTCATGCATCACAAACCTACTTAGCTCAGTTTATATTCATCCCCTACTGGTAAAGGTGACATATTTTTACTATGTTCTCTCAATGCTCCTTCTAT
>NW_027799420.1:0-283 GCF_054177405.1 Leptonychotes weddellii | reverse complement strand
AGGAGGCAAGATTTGAAGAATTGATAGAATTTGTCTAAATGAAGAAGGAAAAGGGAAGAAGAGAAGGAAGATATGGAGAAAGAATTCTACTGAATGTTGGTAGAAGTCTTAGATTTGGAACTTTAAGATCTAGGTTTGATTTATTGCTTTGCTTTTCTGTGTATTCTTTTTTTTTCTCTTCTTTTGATTTTATTTTATTCTGTTATGTTAATCACCATACATCATTAGTTTTTGATGTAGTGTTCCATGATTCATTGTTTGCATATAACACGCAGTGCTCCAT
>NW_027799419.1:0-283 GCF_054177405.1 Leptonychotes weddellii | reverse complement strand
AACTCATATCAGTGAGGTCATATGATACATGTCTTTCTCTGATTGACTTATTTCGCTCAGCATAACACCCTCCAGTTCCATCCATGTCATTCCAATGGCAAGATCTCATTCCTTTTGATGGCTGCATAATATTCCATTGTGTATATATACCACATCTTCTTTATCCATTCATCTGTCGATGGACATCTTGGCTCTTTCCACAGTTTGGCTATTGTGGACATTGCTGCTATAAACATCGGGGTGCACGTACCCAGAAGGAGGCTTTCTGTGGATGGAAATTCCA
>NW_027799418.1:0-283 GCF_054177405.1 Leptonychotes weddellii | reverse complement strand
CCAGGGTTCTTAAGGAGGAGTAGAAACCCATGCAAGAGAGTGTTGCTGGAGCTCTTCGTGCCGGCGAAAAACAGCAAGAGAACTGCGTAGACAAGGTTATTATTGTGGAACTCACTCTCAGGATCAGAGCTCTCCTGGGGATAGCGATAGACAATCCTTAACATCTCTCCTTGCAAAGATTCTCCCCTTCTGGGTCTTTTCTCCCTGCCCACCTCCATGTTACTCTGTGCCAGTTTTTTCTTTCTTTCTTTCTTTCTTTCTTTCTTTCTTTCTCTTTCTTTCT
>NW_027799417.1:0-283 GCF_054177405.1 Leptonychotes weddellii | reverse complement strand
TCTCTTTTCTTTTGGATAAGTCTGGCCAGTGGTTTATCCATCTTATTAATTCTTTCAAAGAACCACCTTCCGGTTTCGTTGATTTGATCTACTGTGTTTATGGTTTCTAATCCATTGATTTCTGCTCTAATTTTAAGTATTTCTCCTCTAATGCGTGTCTTAGGCATCGTTTGTTGCTTTTTCTCTAGTTCTTTAAGGTGTAGAATTAGTTGGTAATTTGACCATTTTTTTACGTTTTAAGGTACACTTTCAACTAATCCTGTAACCCATAACCGTGTAAAAA
>NW_027799416.1:0-283 GCF_054177405.1 Leptonychotes weddellii | reverse complement strand
ATGGCCTGCTGGATTTTGACAAAATGGAACCCTGGGGGAAGAACAAGAAAAGGACGACTTCTAGGATTCTTTGTTGTCAAGTGAACTGCAGAGCTTGGAATATCCCCCTGAAGGGAGACGTGGGGCCACATCAAACTGAACGGAGCTACAAATGTCTGCAGTAAGGCTTGGGGACTTCTGAGAAAGATAATGCTTTGTCCACCCAGTGAAGAGGAGACAACTGGCCTTGCCTGGGGTCTTCTAAGACACCAACACAGGAATTTGAGAGCCTGTCTAATACTTC
>NW_027799415.1:0-283 GCF_054177405.1 Leptonychotes weddellii | reverse complement strand
TTTATTTATTAGAGAGCGAGCGAGAGAGAAACAGCATGAGAGAGGAGAGGGTCAGAGGGAGAAGCAGGCTCCCCGCTGAGCCGGGAGCCCAATGTGGGACTCGATCCAGGGACTCCAGGATCATGACCTGAGCCGAAGGCAGTCGCTTAACCGACTGAGCCACCCAGGCGCCCCTGAATTGATCCTTTTTAAATTAATCGAAACAAAATGACCCAGAATACGCTCTATTTTGGTAAATGCTCTGTGCACTTGAACAGAATGTGTATACTGCTGTTTTTACACG
>NW_027799414.1:0-283 GCF_054177405.1 Leptonychotes weddellii | reverse complement strand
AATCATGGAACACTACATTAAAAACTAATGATGTAATGTATGGTGACTAACATAACATATATACATACATATATACATACATATATACATACATACATACATACATACATAAATAAATAAATAAATAAATAAATAAATAAGGAAGACAAGCCCCCAGGTTAGCCCTCCAGCTCCTACTGTACAGTCCTCCTGCTGGCCTTGTGGGGTGGGAGATGCTGTCTCACACCAGCCATGAAAGGAGAAGCAGGTTCCAATTCCCACTGCTTGCCTTGTTCTCGTCTCC
>NW_027799413.1:0-3071 GCF_054177405.1 Leptonychotes weddellii | reverse complement strand
GGCTGAAGGCACTGGTCTTTACTTTCCTTCAGACTCAAACTGAAACATAGACTCTTCTTGGATCTCAGGCCTTTGGATTCAGATGGGAATTACATCACTGGCTCTCCTAGGTCTTAAAGCTTCCTGACTACAGATCTTGGGACTCAGCCTTCATAATCACGTGAGCCAGTTCTTTATAGTAAATATCTATATATGTATAGAATACCTGTTGGTTCTATTTCTCTGGAGAACCCTGACTAATACTGTCTGTATTTTTATTTGCTAAATATTGCAACCTTACCTCTGGGTCTGCATGACTCAATTAACAATGACTACACTTAAACCATTTTAAAATGTGTTTTGTCTCAAAATTTAATGTTTCCTATGTTGTGGTGTTTATAATAATCAACATTGAAAGAAACCTGTGTGACACTAGGTGTAAGGGTGAGCTGTGACCTGGCTGAGCTAGGCGTGAACCTAGCTGTGTGAATTTATTGTTGCACAGAGACTGTTAAATTATTTCCACTTGGAGTGTCACATAAATTAAGATCTTTAATTACTGTATAATATATTCAAATAAATTACTCTCTAATCTAGCACAGGAATAAAAAACAAGCCCATTAAAAGCAACAGAACATGCCAAATCTCTCAGAATTAGTCTGTGGAATCTGAAAACTAGAAGGAATAGGTCTGAATAATTTATAAATCAAAGAAAAGCTGTATTATTCAATCACCAGACTTTTTTTTTTTAATCAAAACGTTACAGATTATTTTCAAAGTAATTATGTTTTCTGCCAGGCATATATAATTACAGTTACAATACAGACAACAAAACCCACAAATTTAATCTGGGATCCAAATCTGGACACCCAGGGAACCCGACCCACAGATACATGTTATCTTCCCCTGCGTAGTCTTTTCTAAAAATTGAAATTAATTGACAATATTCTAAAATTGGTAGATTTCAACAGAATTCTACATTCTTGGCCCTCATGTGTGATCTGGCCATTATAGATCACTTCCACATGGTGACTCTACTCTGGCTCTTCTGGACCCAACCCTGAAAAGTCCTCTCAATTTACACAGACTGCCTGGGTCCCACAGGCATTTGGGTTTGTAGTTCTTGGTTTTCCAAGGGAGGAAATGCTGGTAAGGCTTCAGAATTCTTTAATGTGATTCCAAAGGACACTGTCAATTCTGATGGTGCCAAAGAGGTCAAGATCCTACACTCAGGTTACAACAAGCAGCTGGGTCACTGAGAGCTGATCTACTGCCCCCTGTAGACATAAAGCTCCATGTGAAGAAAGCCTGACCTCAAATTCTGAGATGACAGTGAAGAAGAACACACGTGTATTAGCTCATCCACTCAACAAGAGTGCCCTTGGTTCCCATGCTAGTCCAAGTACTCTTCTAGACACTGGGAAGAGCAACAGTGGATGCTCAGAGGAGATGCCCGAGCTCACACCGAGCTCACATGCAACAGACAAATCTGTAAGCAACATGGGTTGGGTGGTGGGAGCTGTTCAGGTGAAGACCAAGAAGTAGAGAACACAGAGCATGACCAAGAAACTATCTCACACTGCACAGTCAGGGAAGCTCTGAGAAAATGAGGCTTCAGCTGAGATTGAAAGATGGGACAGACAGGCCTGGAAGAGATCTGGGCTGTGATTTCCAGGAAGAAGAAAGCGCTAGTACCAAGGCCCTGAACTCAGTATAATGAAGGGACAGAAGGCAGAGGAGTGCAGGTGGGATGTAACAAGCAGAGGGAGGAAAGGTCTGAAAGGCAGGCTGGGGGCAGATTACTTATGGCAAAGCTCCTCAAACATTTTGTTCTAAAGCTCCTCTATGCATGTAAAAGAATAAACTTTACATATATAAAATATATAATATGTGAATAGTGTATTTTATGTTATATATTAATAATATAAAAATAATATATAAATAATCCATGACAGTAATATAACAATATGTAACATTATATACATATATATACACACATATGTATATGCTATTATATATACATATGGTCCCCTTCCCTCAGCTTCCAACAATGATGATACTTCACATAACCAGAGTACATTTCAAAACAAGGAAACTGATATTAGTACAATTCTAGTCACTCAGATACAGACCTTATTAATATTCCACCAGTTTGCACTTTTTGGGGTATATATTTCTATTGAGTTTTATCACATGGGTGGATCTGTGTAACCACAAGCACCACTATTCCAAGAAGTGTCCCATCACCACAAAGAAAACTGCTTGTTTACCTCTTAATTATCATACTTCCTGCAACCTTAGCTCCTGGCAACCACTGATATGTTTTCTCTAATTTTATCACCCTGGGAATATTATATAAATGTTATATAAGTTGGCTCTTTCATCTCACTCAGCACAATGTCCTTGAGATCCATGCACATGGCTCCATATTTCAATAGTTTGTCCCTTCTGAATGCTGAAGAGTGCTCCATGAATGGATATACCACAGTTTCTTTACCCCTTTGCTCACTGAAGCACATTTACATCCCTAAAAATTACTGATGACTCCAAACAGCCTTTGTTTATATGTGTTGTATATATGGAAAATGTACCATGTTGGAAATTCGATCGGAAGCATTTAAAAATATTTATTAATTCACTTAAAACTAGCAATAACTCACTGTATGTTCATAGAAATAACCTACTTTTATGAGAAATAAATGTATTTTTTGAAAGAAAAGCAAGTCAGAAGAGTGGCATGTTTGCAGACGAATTTAATGTCCATCTCAACCAAAGACAGCTTCCGCATTCACTGAGCTGTGACATCACATGTCATGTGACCTCTGAGAACCTCCTCTAAACATTCATGAGAGAATGAGGGGGAAACATAATGAATATCTTAGCATGATGAGGAAAAGCATTTTTGACCTTGTGGACCCCCTGAAAAGATCTCCGGGGCTCCTAGGATTTCTGGAACCACTGAAGAACCGCTGAGTGAGGGTCTTGGATGATAAAGGACTGGATTTTAAGAGAAGAAAGTTCACTGTAGAGTCTTAAGCAAAGATAGTGACATGATTTGATTTATACCTTTCTGAAACATCACTCCTCTGGCT
>NW_027799412.1:0-283 GCF_054177405.1 Leptonychotes weddellii | reverse complement strand
ACGAATAGATTCTGGGCAAACGCCGAGAGAGAAGAAAAAGGAAAGGAATTGCATTCTTTTTTTTTAAAATTTTTGCCTGAGGCCATTTTTTTTTAAAGATTTTATTTATTTATTTGAGAGAGAGAGACACAGCGAGAGAGGGAACACAAGCAGGGGGAGTGGGAGAGGGAGAAGCAGGCTCCCCGCAGAGCAGGGAGCCCGATGTGGGACTCGATCCCAGGACCCTGGGATCATGACCTGAGCCGAAGGCAGTCGCTCAACTGACTGAGCCACCCAGGCGCCC
>NW_027799411.1:0-283 GCF_054177405.1 Leptonychotes weddellii | reverse complement strand
GTAGACTAATCCAAGGAATACCCCCCTCCCCCAATATGTGCCTTAAGGCTCTGAAAACAGCAGAAACTCTAAAGCTTTTTTCAGCAAGAGCATGATACTTGGAATAAGTACTCAGCCTCTCAAGTTAACCACGACGAAGGGGACAAAACGTGTAAAGATGGGTAGGCTTTGGATGTTAAAAATAGTCTTCCCCCAGGGCGCCTGGGTGGCTCAGTCGTTGGGCGTCTGCCTTCGGCTCAGGTCATGATCCCAGGGTCCTGGGATCAAGCCCCGCATCGGGCTC
>NW_027799410.1:0-283 GCF_054177405.1 Leptonychotes weddellii | reverse complement strand
CTTTTAATTTTTTTTGAAAAATCCACGTATTGTTTTCTACAGTGCCTGCACCAATTTTGTACTCCCACTTGGATTTAAAAAAAGAAGAAGAAGAAGAAGGTTACACATGCATGTGTGTGTTTGTGTTTGTATATATTGTCATGTTGCCATTTGTGCCAACATGGATGGACTAGAGGGTATCCTGTTAAGTAAAATAATTCAGACAAAGACAAATATCATGTGATTTCACTTATCTGTAGAATTTAAAAACAGAAAAAAATGAACAAACAAAAAAAAGCGGTAA
>NW_027799409.1:0-283 GCF_054177405.1 Leptonychotes weddellii | reverse complement strand
TGTTATGTAAATTATGCATTAAGAAAAGCCATTAAATATCCAAACTTACTATGTGGTATCTTCCCTGATGTACAAGTCTTCTTGTGTCACCCAAAATTAAAAATATTTCTCCTGTAGGCCTTCATTGGTCTGAAGGTTGTTTTTAAGGTGATGGATAATGACTTTCTGCATCCATGTGCTATACTGTTTATTTTCTTTTTTCTTTTCTTGAAAGATTTTATTTATTTACTTATTTTAGAGAGCATGATAGAGAGAGAGAGAACAGGCACGAGTGGAGAGAGGG
>NW_027799408.1:0-283 GCF_054177405.1 Leptonychotes weddellii | reverse complement strand
GAAGCAGGCTTCCCGCCAAGCAGGGAGCCCGATGCGGGACTCGATCCCAGGACCCTGGGATCAGGACCTGAGCCGAAGGCAGATGCTTAACGACTGAGCCACCCAGGCACCCTCAAATAGAAATTTTTAAAGTGCAGGGGCGCCTGGGTGGCTCAGTCGTTAAGCGTCTGCCTCCGGCTCAGGTCCTGACCCAGGATCCTGGGATCGAGCCCCACATCGGGCTCCAGCCCCACATCGGGCTCCCTGCTCAAGCGGGAAGCCTGCTTCTCCCTCTCCCACTCCC
>NW_027799407.1:0-283 GCF_054177405.1 Leptonychotes weddellii | reverse complement strand
GTCTAGAACGTCCTGCAATCATATATGCACATATTCGCACGTCCCGTGGACCAGGGCTCCTCCTGCAGTGAGAACTTGCAGGAAGCAAGCACAAGCATCAGAATCATAATACAGGTGTCCCCGACTTTTGAAAGTTCCCTTTACACCACTTAGCTTTTATGAAACATTTACATTAGGACCTGCTTTAGCTACTAAAAGCCATCTGAAGAGGATTTTCAGTTTCACAAAAAAATAAGCGCCAACTTAGCATCCGGCATGAGTTTTGCAGGAGCCTCTCCAGAGA
>NW_027799406.1:0-283 GCF_054177405.1 Leptonychotes weddellii | reverse complement strand
CCTTGACAACCTTAACGACTGAGGTTTTTGCATTTCTTTGTAATTCCACACCTCCTGGGAAGTTCTGCAAGCAGAGTGCTTGGGGAGCAAGGGGCCCTAAAATGACTTCCCTTGTTTCACAAAAGCTCTGTCTCCTCTTTTTTTTCCTGGCTCACAACCCTCTTGGGAGCTTGCCCAGTGAAATTTGAAACCCGCCCCAGTACTCACCGGGCAGGGAGAGACCAAAGGAAGAGGCCCGCCACTCCAGGTTGGCAGGTGGCAATTATAATAATAGCAAAAGGAA
>NW_027799405.1:0-283 GCF_054177405.1 Leptonychotes weddellii | reverse complement strand
CCCCCCCCCCCCGCCGCCAAAAGGTCTGGACTTTGCCTTCAGCAAAGGAAGTGATCTCTGAGCCCTTAGAATGCTCTGCCTAAAGAGAGTACCTTTGTTTACTTGGGGTCCTGGATCACACCAGATAGTCTAACAATACAATTTATTGTGAGGGCTTTGGGCCACACAATATGAGCTCTATCAGGAGACTACAGGTCCATCACATGGCTAGTCAACCATGTTTACATGCTAGAGCCCTAATAAAACTCTGTACACCCAAGCTCAGGTGAGCTTCCCTGGTTGG
>NW_027799404.1:0-283 GCF_054177405.1 Leptonychotes weddellii | reverse complement strand
GTTCAGAATGGTTTGATCCCTATCCAGCTGAATTCCTGAGAGGAGACGAAATCCAGGTCTCCTACTCCTCCGCCATCTTGCTCTGCCCTAAAGATGTATGTTTGAATACTCCACTGATGTGGCTGGATCTCTTGTGGCTCAGTTTCTAGGGCCTGGTTGTGGAGGGGCACGTCACCCACGGCTGTTTTCCATCTCAGATTGATGGGAAATCCCTCCAGCCAAGAGCACTAATAGACCTTTCTGCCTGTGCTATTTCAATTCACTTATGCCCACACTAATTTCT
>NW_027799403.1:0-283 GCF_054177405.1 Leptonychotes weddellii | reverse complement strand
AGGCAAATATACACTCTGTCACAGAAGTCTGTTCTTTTCCTCCATAGGTTCATCCCCGCCTGTAAATACACATGTGTGGTAGACACCTCTGCTGCTCACCAGTATTTCTGGTCCTGCGTCATCTTGAAACATGGGAGGATCGGACTTCCCAGCTCCTGGGCGTTAGGAGTGTCTATGTGACTTACTTTTTTTTTTTTTTTAAAGGTTTTATTTATTTATTTGATAGAGAGAGACACAGCAAGAGCAGGAACACAAGCAGGGGGAGTGGGAGAGGGAGAAGCAG
>NW_027799402.1:0-3072 GCF_054177405.1 Leptonychotes weddellii | reverse complement strand
CCCAGTGTCTATCACCCAGTCACCCCATCCCTCCCACCCCACCCCCCACTCCAACATTTCCTCATTTTTAAACTTAAAACAAACCTACAGTAATCAAACAGTGTAGTACTAGGGACACCTGGGTGGCTCAGTCGTTAGGCGTCTGCCTTCGGCTCAGGTCATGATCCCAGGGTCCTGGGATCGAGCCCCGCATCGGGCTCCCTGCTCCGCGGGGAGCCTGCTTCTCCCTCCTCCACTCCCCCTGCTTGTGTTCCCTCTCTGGCTGTGTCTCTGTCAAATAAATAAATAAAATCTTTAAAAAAAAAACCAAAGAAACAAAAAAAACAAAACAACAACAACAAAAAAAACAGTATAGTACTAGCCTAAGGACAGACAGATTGATCAAAGGAATAGAATACAAAGTCTACAAATAGACTCTCACATATATAATCAATTGATTTTCAGCAAGAACCAAGACCATTCAATGAGAGAGGACAGTTGTTTCAACAAATGATGCTGGGATAACAGGATATCCATATGCAAAAGAATGAAGTTGGGCCCTTACCTCAGACCATATATAAAAATTAACTCAAAATGGACCAAAAACATAGGGGAACATCTCTATGACATTGGACTTTCAATGATTTTTTGAATACTACACTAAAAGCATAGGCAACAACAAAATTAGGCAAATTGGACTTGATCAAAATGTAAAACTTTTGTTCATCAAAGGATACTATTAGGATGGCAAAAAGACAACCCACAGAATGGGAGAAGACATTTGCAAAGTGTATATCTGATAAGGGATCAATAGCCAAAATATACAAAGAGCTACTAAATTCAACAACAAAAAAATGCAAACAACGCCATACAAAAATGGGCAAAAAACTTGAATAGACTTTTCTCCAAAGAAGACATACAAATGGCCAATAAGCACATGAAAATATGTTCAACATCATTAATCAGGGAAATGCAAATTAAAACCACAATGAGATACCACCTCACACCCATTAGGATGGTTATTACAAAAAAAAAGGAGGGGCGCCTGGGTGGCTCAGTCGTTAAGTGTCTGCCTTCGGCTCAGGTCGTGATCCCGGGGTCCTGGGATCGAGCCCCGCGTCGGGCTCCCTGCTCCGCGGGAAGCCTGTTTCTCCCTCTCACACTCCCCTTGCTTGTGTTCCCTCTCTCGCTGCCTCTCTCTCTCTGTCAAATAAATAAATAAAATCTTAAAAAAAAAAAAAGGAAAATAACAAGTGTTGACAAGGATGGAGAAATTGGAAACTTGGCGCATTGTTAGTGGGAATGTAAAATGGGGCAACCTCTGTGGAAAACACAGTGGGGTTTCCTCAAAAAGCTAAACATAGATTTACCATATGATCCAGCAATTCCACTTGTAGGTATATGCCCAAAATATCTGAGAGCAGGACTCAGACATATACTTGGATACCAATGTTCACAACAGTCGTATTCATAATAGCCAAAAGGTAGAAACAACCCAACCCATCTGTGGGTAAATGAACAAAGGAAATGTGGTATTTACACAAACTGTAGAATATTACTTAGTTGTGAAAAGGAATTAAATTCTGACTCATGCTACAATATGGATAAACCTTAAAAACATATAAATGAGGGGCGCCTGGGTGGCTCAGTTGGTTAAGCGACTGCCTTCGGCTCAGGTCATGATCCTGGAGTCCCAGGATCGAGTCCCGCATCGGGCTCCCTGCTCGGCGGGGAGTCCGCTTCTCCCTCTGACCCTCCTCCCTCTCATGCTCTCTGTCTCTCATTCTCTCTCTCGCAAATAAATAAATAAAATCTTAAAAAAAAAAAAAAAAACATATAAATGAAATTAGCCAGACACAAAAGGACAGATACTGTATGATTCCACTTATATGAGGTACCTAGAATAGGTAAATTCATAGAGATAAAAACTATAATAGAGTCTACTAGGAGCTGGAAAAAAGGGAGAAGTGAGAGTTATTTAATGGGGACAGAGTTTCTGTTTGGGATGATGAAAAAGATCTGGAAATGGATATTGGAATGGAGTTAGAATGGCTACATAACATTGTGAATGTAATCATTGCCACTTAAAAATGGTAAAAATGGGGGTGCCTGGGTGGCTCAGTTGGTTAAGCAACTGACTCTTGGTTTCGGCTCGGGTCATGATCTTGGGTCCTGGGATCAAGCCCCACATCAGCCTCCCTGCTCAGCTTGGAATCTACTTGTCTCCCTCGCCCTCTCCCTCTGCCCCTACCCGCCCTGGTGTTCCCTCTCTCTTTCTCCCTCCATCCCCCTCCCTCCCTCTCTCCCTCAAATAAATAAATCAATCTTTAAAAAATGGTAAAAATGGGGCGCCTGGGTGGCTCAGTCATGGCTCAGTCGGTTAAGCGTCTGCCTTTGGCTCAGGTCATGATCCCAGGGTCCTGGGATCCAGCCCCGCGTCGGACTCCCTGCTCAGCGGGGAGCCTGCTTCTCCCTCTCCCTGCCACTCCCCCTGCTTGTACACACTCTCTCTCAAATAAATAAATAAAATCTTTTAAAAAAATAAAAGGTAAAAATGACAAATTAAATGTTACATACATTTTACCACAATTAAAAATTTCAAAAATATTGCATACATTATAATTCAGTCTTTGTGCTGTAAAATTCTATGGGGGTTGACAAATGCATAATGTCACATATCCACCATTATCTTATCACACATAATACTTTATCACCCTAAAAAATCCACTATGCTTTGCCAGCTCGAGCTTTCTCCCTCCCCTCAAACCCATGGTAACCACTGATCTCTTACCATCTCTTTAGTTTTGCCTTTCCCAGAAGCTATGTAACTGGAATCATGCAGTATGCAGCCTTTCAGTGCAGCGTCTTGCACTTAGCAATATGCATTTAAGGTTAATCCATGTCTTCCCATGGCCTGATAGCTCATTTCTCTTTACTGCTAAATAATATTCCATTGTATGGAAGGAGCAGAGCTTGCTTATCCTTTCACTCATTAAAGGATATCTTGGTTGCTTTCAAGTTTTGGCAGTAATGAATAAAGCTGCTATAAACATTCGTGTGCAGGTGTCATGTGGACAGGGTTTCAAATTAGTG
>NW_027799401.1:0-283 GCF_054177405.1 Leptonychotes weddellii | reverse complement strand
GCAAACAATGAATCATGGAACACTACATCAAAAACTAATGATCTAATGTATGGTGATTAACATAACATAATAAAATAAAATCAAAAAAAAAAAAAAAGATCAACCCCCAGGAGAGTCTAGGCTACCATATGGGTGTGTCATGTTAGGCCGTGTTTTCTTAACAAAATTTCCACCCACTCACTAAATACTCATGGACTTATATTCTAGGTTCACAGGCTTGAGAAAAACTCTGGAAGCCTTTCACAGAGAACTGGGTAAAATAAAAGCTACCTTTTACTGCATA
>NW_027799400.1:0-283 GCF_054177405.1 Leptonychotes weddellii | reverse complement strand
AATAGCCTATAGGAAAGGACATTTGGAATGGTCTTGGCAAGATAAAATATAAATTTAGTACTAGAAGGAATAAAATGGTTTTGCGGTCTCACCTTAAGCTTTACTGGATTTGTTTAGTAAATCAGAAGACAAGAGGGGAGCTTAAGAAGCCATGCTGACCATCTTACTATCTTTAAGCAGACAGGACCTCCAACCAGTACAAAGAAACGTAGACTGTCCTTTGGATTGAAGATCTACTGCTAACCCTACTCTGATTCTGAGAAGTAACGCAATGTTCTATTCG
>NW_027799399.1:0-283 GCF_054177405.1 Leptonychotes weddellii | reverse complement strand
AAGACCTTTTGAGGTGGGAACCCTAGGACCTAATGCTGGTCTCAGGGCTGTGTCCATGAGCCAGTGAAGTGGGAAATACATATGGCTAGATATTTTTTCATGCAGATTAAATTATTTTATTTTATTATTATTTTTTAAAGATTTTATTTATTTATTTGACACAGAGAGAGAGAGAGCGAGAGCAGGAACACAAGCAGGGGGAGTGGGAGAGGGAGAAGCAGGCTTCCCGCTGAGCAGGGAGCCCGATGTGGAGCTCGATCGCAGGACCCTGGGATCATGATCT
>NW_027799398.1:0-283 GCF_054177405.1 Leptonychotes weddellii | reverse complement strand
ACTGAGCCACCCAGGAGCCCCTTCTGACCCTTTAGCTGAAGGGGAGTGGATTGGTTCTGTGGTCACCCAATCTGTGTGTGTGGGGGGGGAGAGATATAAAGGCAACAACAGTCCCTGCTCACCCCACTTCTGCAAAATACTTGAGTGTGCTGTCTTCTCACTCCCATAGGGTAGCTTCCGTATGCCAGGTACTGTTGATCTCCAGGTATAATACAAACGTGGTCCCTTCCCCCTTCTTCTACCACCAGCCGAACTCCGTCTACTCCCCTTAGTTCTCCTCTGT
>NW_027799397.1:0-283 GCF_054177405.1 Leptonychotes weddellii | reverse complement strand
TAACTAGATGATAGGATGATTTTATTCTGTTTATTTGTGTATGATATCGGCAAAGCTGAAGCATTCACATGCTGGCTTTAAAAAAAGGTTTCCTGTGGATGGGAGTGATTGACTGCTTTTCTCTGGGACTCACTGAGGAGTGGGGCCCGAGTTCTCGGCTCCTCCGGGGTGGAGATTGGGAGGCTGCCCTTTCACTCTCGTCCTCCAAAGCTGTACGGAAAGCTTGCAGGGAACAAAAGCTCCGGAGAGCAAACCCAAGCAGATTACTTAGCCCAGACAGGGC
>NW_027799396.1:0-283 GCF_054177405.1 Leptonychotes weddellii | reverse complement strand
CTTCATAAGGTGGCCCTGAGCTCGGGGAGAGTGGGGGGCAGGGGGAGGGTCTCACTCCGTCCCTGAGGCTCCCCTCACTCTGCCCCTGACTCGCTGCTCTCCATGGAGGAGTGGGTCTGGGGTTACCCCCAGGAGAGCCCCTTTCTCCTCCTAATTGGGAGCCAGCTGTCTACAGGGGACCCAATCTCTTGCATGTGACCTTGCACACAAGTGGGAAGGGAACGCTCTGCCTTGTAGGGGAGGTTCCCCGCCCAGCATCTTCTGTGACAGTGGGGATTCCTGA
>NW_027799395.1:0-283 GCF_054177405.1 Leptonychotes weddellii | reverse complement strand
CTGAGTCTTTGCCCCCCTTGCCCTCTCGGGGTGACAGCGGCAGAGATGCAGGGAGGGCCTTATCGAACTGGATCAGAGACGTTCGCTCTGGCCTGGAACTGTACAGTCAAAAAAACTGTAAAGTAAAGCTCTGTGTGCTGGGGAGAGGTCCTGACAAAAAAATTCCTGGCCAGTGAATAAGCTAAGGGAATCATGCTAAACTTTGTTTTCTATGGCACTGATGTAAGTAAGGGTCGGCGCCCCTAGAGGGGACAGTGATTGGAAGCTAGTATGTCAAACAGTT
>NW_027799394.1:0-283 GCF_054177405.1 Leptonychotes weddellii | reverse complement strand
TTAGTAATATTTTTTTTAGAGCAGTGATAGGAAACAAATACAGGGACAGACATGCAAGAAGAGGAAAGAACTGAGACAGAAGAATGTCTGATATGGGGTGGGATCAGTGTGGATCAGGAAACTGCTTCACTTTCTGTGGCTTCACTGATTAGGTGGCATCGGGGTAAGTAAGGTGTCATTTATACATGATGCCTCATCATAAAATCACTCAGGTGTGAGCTGGGCCAGCTACAGCAACTACACATGGCCAATAATCTATGCCATACCCAGCATCCTGGCATTA
>NW_027799393.1:0-283 GCF_054177405.1 Leptonychotes weddellii | reverse complement strand
CACAGGCAGCATTAGGACTCAGTTTCTAACTGCTAAGCTGGTGCACATACCTAATGCAGGGATATTTTAGTCCACTAGATATGTGAGCAAAGACATTTCAAACACAGTACCTAAAGTTTTCTTCTTTGGGTGCTTGATTATTTCACTGAGTCCAAGATGACCTGGTAATATCAATCAAAATGTCTTGCTAGGGATGTCCGCTATCACATGTGGAAGTCCTAGCCACAGCAATCAGACAACAAAAAGAAATCAAAGGCATCCAAATTGGCAAAGAAGAAGTCAA
>NW_027799392.1:0-283 GCF_054177405.1 Leptonychotes weddellii | reverse complement strand
CCACCTCAGATGGAGTGTCTCCAGACTTAGGTGCTCAACAATAGTGGATGAACTTAGCTGAGCTGAAATGCTCAGGGGAGAAAGAGGGAAAGCTGAAGGCTCCCCTGTGGGACTGGTCCTGTATGAGATCCAGAAATCAGGTATTGAAATCGTGAATAGGGGCGCCTGGGTGGCTCAGTTGGTTAAGCAACTGCCTTCGACTCGGGTCATGATCCCGGAGTCCCGGGATCGAGTCCCACATCGGGCTCCCTGCTCGGCAGGGAGTCTGCTTCTCCCTCTGACC
>NW_027799391.1:0-3072 GCF_054177405.1 Leptonychotes weddellii | reverse complement strand
GCTGAGCAGGGAGCCCGATGCGGGACTCGATCCCGGGACTCCAGGATCGTGACCTGAGCCGAAGGCAGTCGCTTAACCAACTGAGCCACCCAGGCGCCCTAGTATGGTTTTTCTAATACGAATGAGAATTAAATAATTATCTAACAGTTTATATATCTCATCTGTTTGTATTTAGTGCCAATACACCAAGTACATTTTAGTGTCATTCACATAAAAGAAGATCTTATCAATTGTTAGTTGGTGTTGACATTAGATGGATACAAACTGAGTTAACTTGAAAACACATGCTTATACCCCAAAACCATACCTTAGAAAAGTCTAGAAAACAAGAAAATAGGAGTTATATGTTTCATTAATTGTCAGAGCAATAACATTTTCATGTCATACGGACCGTGGAAAACCCCACTATACACTTGTGAGAGAATGAGAGTGAAAATGGCAAGTAATTGTCTTAGTACAATTATGAAAATAGTTTTGATTTCATGGCCCCCTGAAAGGGTCTTGAGGCTCCCCAGGAGTCCCTGGACCACACTTGAATAACCACTGATACAGCAGAGGGTAGGGATTTGAGCATCTAGTTGTTTTTCAGTTGCCCTGTTTCGTTGCATCTATCCCTCCTATTCTCAATGGCACCTGGTGCTTCCAGCTCCTGAGACTGATGTGGAATCCAGTGTCCTCTGGTCAGCTAAGATACCACTCTTTCTTCTGCTTGCTAATAACATCTTTATTGTGGTGTTTTTCTGTCCTATTCTCTGAGACCATGTAGGTGAATGTTCCCACTACACCCCCCCAACTTTTTTTTTTTGGTCCCATTGCCATTGTTTTAGGAGAGAGCTTTTAGTAAATGCCTATTTTTAAACCACCATATTTAACCTGAAATTCTGCTATCTGCTTTTTTTTGTTTCTCTCAGATTTTTTTTTTAAGTGAACCTTTTATTGGCAGTCATGAAGAGTGTGCTGAACCATGAAGGGAAAACATTACTAAATAATGTCGCATGCCTATAATGGTCCACACTGCCCAGGTGTTCTCAGTGTCTGAGCCCTACCAGAGACCAACAGGATAAAATTCTATGGCTGTGTTGCCCAGACAACAGTACTTTTAAGAAGTTCATTAGTTGATTCTGACATTTAGTGAGGATTGAGAACTACTACCCTGGAGCCTTCTGATTGAGCATCAGTAGCCGCTGGGCATTTAAACTGCAGTGAATGCACTCATTGTGTGGCTTCTAGACCACCAGCAGTAGCAGCACTTGGGAACTTGTTAGAAATGCAGATTCTCAAGCCCCATCCCAGATCCACTGAACCAGCACCCAACAATCTGTGTTGTGACACCCCCCTCGGGTGATGCTGGTCACACTCTAAAGCTGGAGACCACTGCCATAGAAGATGATGGCCTGGGTCTGATTTCTAAGGATACATTTATCACCAAAGTTTTTGGCATAAAGCTTTCTCTAGTAGCTTCTTTTCTGACATGTGGTTGGGAGAAACGGTGTAAGAAAAATTGTCCTGGGAATTGGCCTTTAGAAAATTCCTGCCCCTGTAGTCAGAGTCAAAACTTCAAGTCATCTAATTTTCAAAAAGTTTTTCTCTTATACAGAAGTCAGCATTTTTCTCTCTTTGGTCTTAGTCTGCACTTATATACATCACTCCTCTCTTCTGCTATTGCAGAAAAATGAAATATGGCGAGTCTACTACAGCTGTAGGCTTAAAGAGATCAATTTTAACAGATCAATTCTATGATTTAGATTTTTAGCTACATTTAAAAGCATAAAAATGAACATTTAAAAAAGAAGTCATTACGGGCACCTGGGTGGCTCAGATGGTTAAGTGTCTGCCTTCGGCTCAGGTCATGATCCCAGGGTCCTGGGATCGAGTCCCACATTGGGCTCCCTGCTCCTTGGGAGCCTGCTTCTCCCTCTGCCTCTCTCTCTCTGTCTCTCATGAATAAATAAATAAAATCTTTAAAAAAAAAAAGTCATTGCAAGCGCAACTATGGATTTGCCTACAATATAAGTAAATGTGAAGAAAATGACTCTGAGAATAACAGCTATTGGAAATTCACGGGCATTTCCAGGGGTAATGAGACATTGGAATGACTTGTTAAGCAAAGATTCTGCTTAAAAGGAAAAGCTAAGGGAATCCATCACATCAAAACTCAGTTTTAGAGAAAAGAGGGCTATCGAAATATGGACCCTATTTAGAAAAAAAATAGAAGCAAGATTTAACAATGTAAGTGAATTCTAAGAGTGTTAAAACTTATTTAAGACACTATTTTGGAAGCAAAGTACCTATGGAGCTGTTCATTATACTTTGTTAGAAAGAACAAGGGCTTTGAAGTCAAACAGGCCCAGACAGAATCCCTCTGACCCTTAGTAGACTTGTGGCCTTGAGGAAGAAGTAAATCCTTCAGAAGGATCCTTTTGTTTTTCCAGCTATTGAGTAGAGTTAATGCCCATTTCACAGGACTATTTTTTTTAAAGATTTTTTTTATTTTTTGACAGAGAGAGAGAGACAGCGAGAGAGGGAACACAAGCAAGGGGGTGGGAGAGGGAGAAGCAGGCTTCCCACCGAGCAGGGAGCCCGTTGCGGGGCTCGATCCCAGGACCCTGGGATCATGACCTGAGCCACAAGACAGGGTCAAGAACAGTCGAATGTCTGTTCTTGACAGACACTTAACGACTGAACCACCTAGGTGCCCTGGCACCCCTATAACAGGATTATTGAGAAGGCTAAGTGAGGCGAGACATGAAAAGCTCTTTGCATAACACACACAATATGTTGAGCTCTCACAAAATGGGAGTTCTCTTCTTCCTTGCCCTTCTGTCTTTCTGTGATCCCTCCCCATCTCTCTGTGTTTATGAAAGTGTCTCACTATTGCATATACAGATGTTTAGCACATATTCTATTACTGAGCATTTTTTTCCCTTTAAATTTTTTTATTCTTATGTTAATCCCCATACATTACATCATTAGTTTTAGATGTAGTGTTCCATGATTCATTGTTTGTGCATAACACCCAGTGCTCCATGCAGAACGTGCCCTCCTCAATACCCATCACCAGGCTAACCCATC
>NW_027799390.1:0-283 GCF_054177405.1 Leptonychotes weddellii | reverse complement strand
AGGTAGTTTTTGTAGTTCTAAGGAATTTTTTTTTTTTTAAGATTTTATTTATTTATTTGACAGAGAGATAGAGAGAGAGCACAAGTAGGCAGAGTGGCAGGCAGAGGGAGAGGGAGAAGCAGGCTCTCTGCTGAGCAGGGAGCTGGACGTGGGGCTCGATCCCAGGACCCCAGGATCATGACCTGAGCCGAAGGCAGCCGCTTAACCGACTGAGCCACCCAGGTGCCCCAAATGTTTCTCAACCCTTTTTTTTTTTTTTAAAGATTTTATTTATTTATTTATT
>NW_027799389.1:0-283 GCF_054177405.1 Leptonychotes weddellii | reverse complement strand
AAAGAGGGCACGTATTGAATGGAGCACTGGGTGTTATACGCAAACAATGAATCATGGAACACTACATCAAAAACTAATGATGTAATGTATGGTGACTAACATAAAATAAAATTCTAAAAAAATATAAAAAATTTTCTTAGGTTTCTAGAGCAGCAATTTTGCTTCTGAATTGGATCCTTGGTAACTCTGGATAAATTCCATGGACTGGAAATTATTCTTCTCATATTACCTTTTCTGAAAATCCTAAGCCAAAGTCATCTCCTTTACCATACCCTATCAGACA
>NW_027799388.1:0-283 GCF_054177405.1 Leptonychotes weddellii | reverse complement strand
TTATCTAGGGCGCCTGGGTGGCTCAGTTGGTTAAGCGACTGCCTTCGGCTCAGGTCATGATCCTGGAGTCCCGGGATCGAGTCTCGCATCGGGCTCCCTGCTCGGCAGGGAGTCTGCTTCTCCCTCTGACCCTCCTCCCTCTCATGCTCTCTGTCTCTCATTCTCTCTCTCGCAAATAAATTAAAAAAAAAAAAAAAAGAGTTATCTAAAAATTGATTAAGAAGTTGGCATTCTTGATTCAGTCTTTACCATTATAGCATTATTAATCATGATAGTTGTGGAA
>NW_027799387.1:0-283 GCF_054177405.1 Leptonychotes weddellii | reverse complement strand
TCCAAAATCAATCTGCTCTCCACAGCCCCCCAAAATCAAAATGTTAAAAGTACAACAAAATCATCATAGTATTCCTTGAACTTAAAAAAAAAAAAAAAAAAAAAACAACTATTTCAAGGCACATTTAATTTAATATCAAGAGTGCAATACAAAAGGCCCAAATACAATGAAGGAAACACATTCCCCCATTAACACCAACAACAATGCTCTTTCAACATGTGCCTGTTGAATGGAATGGGGATTTAATTTCACTACTAAAAAAAATAATGCAGTGAGTTTCATC
>NW_027799386.1:0-283 GCF_054177405.1 Leptonychotes weddellii | reverse complement strand
AACAAGAGAGTCAGTCTGTCCTTCGAAGCTTTGAAGCCAGGCATTAACTTCTCTCTAGTTATGAGATAGCATCTTAGACCAGAGGGCAGTTTCTTGTACATTGAAAATCTGTTTAGTATAGTTATTCATTAGTAATCTGTGTCACTTAGATCTTCTGGATAATTTGCTGCAGCTTCTATATCAGTATTTGCTGCTTCACCTTGCACATTTATGTTATGGAGATGGCTTCTTAAACCTCATGAACCAACCTCTGCTAGCTTCAGACTTTCCTTCTGCAGCTTCT
>NW_027799385.1:0-283 GCF_054177405.1 Leptonychotes weddellii | reverse complement strand
TATGCTACAAAAGCCGCACTCTCCAAACCCTGATTCAATCTTAAACCTCAATCTCTCATCCTTCAATCTGTTCCTCCTTTCATATCTTCCTTCCCTTCAGATTTGTCTTGCAAAAAAACCAGGTCTCCTCTAGCTCACTTTTCATGACCATTAGCCTCCAAGTCTCCACTCTCCCCACTGGAGTTCAGACTCATGTTCTGACTTCTCTGCCTCAGACTTTCACCTCCCTCCGCCATCTCACTGCTGTCAATATTGGTTAAAGCCCGTAATCAATCATTAATCA
>NW_027799384.1:0-283 GCF_054177405.1 Leptonychotes weddellii | reverse complement strand
GCCTGGGTGGCTCAGTTGGTTAAGCGACTGCCTTCGGCTCAGGTCATGATCCTGGAGTCCCGGGATCGAGTCCCGCATCAGGCTCTCTGCTCGGCAGGGAGTCTGCTTCTCCCTCTGACCCTCCTCCCTCTCATGCTCTCTGTCTCTCATTCTCTCTCTCAAATAAATAAATAAAATCTTTAAAAAAAAAAAAAAGAAAATAACACAGATGGGCTTCACTGGCACCATGGTTAAATAAACTGGTATATTCATACCATAAAATACTACTCGGCAGTGAAAAGGA
>NW_027799383.1:0-283 GCF_054177405.1 Leptonychotes weddellii | reverse complement strand
GCTCAGTCGGTTAAGCGTCTGCCTTCAGCTCAGGTCATGGTCCCAGGGTCCTGGGATCAAGTCCCGCATCGGGCTCCCTGCTCAGCAGGGGGCCTGCTTCTCTCTCTCTCTCTGTCTCTCATGAATAAATACATAAAACCTTAAAAAAAAAAGAATTAACTCCAAATGGGTTGAAGACATCTAACTAAAGAACTAAAACTATAAAACTCCTAAAAGAAAACAGGAGAAAATCTTCGTGACCTTGGATTTGGCAATGGATTCTTAGATACACACCAAAAGCACA
>NW_027799382.1:0-283 GCF_054177405.1 Leptonychotes weddellii | reverse complement strand
TGTGACCATAAGCTGGTATGGCTTGGGAAAACTTGACTTACACTCAAATATACTTCTAAACAAGGTAACAGACTCTCAATTTTAGTGTTACTAAGTTTCATCTCCCTCACATGTTCTCATCTTGAGTACTCCCAAACTGGAGTCAAACTATGGTCAAATCAAATCACACTTGGCTAATGAATATTTGTGTTATGTTTACCAAGTTCACTGTCCTAAGTTTCAGTTCTCTCATCTATTAGATGCAGAAAAAAATAGTACCTTCCTCATATGGTTATTAGGTTTA
>NW_027799381.1:0-283 GCF_054177405.1 Leptonychotes weddellii | reverse complement strand
ACTACATCTAAAACTAATGATGTAATGTATGGGGGTTAACATAAGAATGAAAAAAAATTCCAAATACTTCACGCCCCTCCCCCCGCTACCCACAATATCATCCCTCAATATACAGATAGCCCTGTGTTAAAATAACTCAGAGTAGATTATGGAAATGTAAGATGATGAAATAAATTCATTAGAAGGCGGTAATTCTCAATACAGAGATAACATCCAAAGAGTCCCTTCAATGAAACAGATTGCATGGGAAGAAGTGGGCTTCTATTAACGTCAAGTATCCAAT
>NW_027799380.1:0-3072 GCF_054177405.1 Leptonychotes weddellii | reverse complement strand
CACTGCGTGGACATGGGCCCATCAGAGCCCATGGGTGGCATGGGGCTCTGGGGCCCATTCAGGAAGGCTGTGGAAAGGTTACCCCCAGGGCAGGAGCTGTGGGAAGAGCAGGCACCCTGAGGCCTGAGCCCTGACAGGCTGGGTGCTGAGAGCAGGGGCAGGATCTGCTGGGTATTTCTTTCTGCTCTCACTACAGGGCTGTGTGAGAAACAGCCCTGGTGTCTAGTGTCGTGTGATGCTCTCCTAGGACGGGGACCTGGGGTGGGAGCAGGAGCCTGAAGAGGATTCCCAGCACCTTCCACTGTACGGGCTCCAAGCCTCATGGGACCGATGATGCCATGGAACCAGACTGTCCCTTGTCATCGGAGGAACCTTTAGGGGCCCTTCCCATGTCCCCTCATTGCCATTCCTGTGTGTGCCCGGCTCTGTCCTGGGCACCTGACAGATGTGATCTGGAAGCCTCCGGCATGCTGCGTGGTCTGGGTTCTTGACTCCACTTCACTGATGGGAACTATGATTTGGATTGCTGAAATCCCTCTGCCAGTGTCACCCAGGACTAGCACCCAGGCCCCTGGCTACTGATATCTCTGGCTAGTGGTCCTTCCCAAGATGGGACCAGGTGAAGGCCCCAGCTGCACACAGGATGGTCTATCAGTTGTAGCCTTCTTAAGGAGCTGCTCATCTTGAAGAAGTTGAAGGGTGGCTGAGTAGAGAGGCTACAGGACGCTCTCCTCTGGAAATTGAGGCACCTGGGTGGCTGCTGATGCTAGTTCCAGGCCCATGAAGGGTGGGGGAGATGATGGCAGTGAGCACTTGTGGGTCTGCTGAGTCCAAGGGGCCCCTCAGCTGCCCTGGCCAGGAGCAGGGGACAGAAGTGGGTGTGGCCAAGCAGAAGATGCTGGACTCTAGAAAGCCACAAACTCCTGCCTGGGCTGTGGGTGGAGCAGCACCCCAGCTATGGGAAATTTCAGGAGTGTGGGTGGCTCACGGCACATCCCTGACCAGGTCACTTCTAACAGATTACCTCATCTGGACCCTAGCGGTCAGAGATGACCCACTTCACACCCTAGATGCCCTCAGGATCTGTTTGTAATAGAGGTCCTTCCACAGAGTCTGGGGCCAAACAGGTGCCCCAGACCTCAGACTTCTTTAGATCTTTAGATCTACATGTCCTGTGTCAAGGAGCTCCCTGCATTGGATCTGGGACAGCACCTGTGATTAAACACTGCTATGAGCTGAACTGTGTTCCCCAAAATTGGTGTGTTCAAGTCCTCACCCCCAGGACCTCAGAATATGGATGTATTTGGAGATGGGGTGTTTAACAAGATCATTAAGGTAAAATGAGGTCATATGGGTGGGCTTTAATCCAATCCTTATTTTATTTTATTTTTAGAGATTTTATTTATTTATTTATTTATTTATTTATTTGAGAGAGTGAGTGATAGAGCACAAACGGGGTGAAGGGGCAGGGGCAGAGGGAGAAGCAGACTCCCCGCAGAGCAGCGAGCCTGACACCAGGCTTGATCCCAGGACCCCGGGATCATGACCTGAGCTGAATGCAGAGGCTTCACCGATTGAGCCACCCAGGTGCCCCTCAATCCTTATTTTAAAGGGAGATTAGGGTACACAGAGGAACGACCATGTGAGGACATAGAGAGAAGACGGTTGTCCACACTGCCAGGAGAGAGGTCTCAGAAAGACACCAACCCTACCCACATAATGATCTTGGACTTCCAGCCTCCAGAACCATGAAAAACAAATTTCTGTTGTTCAAGTCTCCAGTCTATGTGACTTCATTCTTGGGACCCTGGCCGACTGACACAAACACTGATATTTATGCAGTGAAAACATGATATTCACAGTAAATGGAATAATGTACGTGCCACAGACGTCCTCACCTCAGTTCAGGTGAGGTTTGCCATCAAAGGAGGTAAGAAGAAATGTTTCCTTTTGAGAGCTTTTTGGGTTTCAGAATTGTGGCTGAGTGGGTATGTAGGTGTAGGTAAAAGCATAATCGACTTACAGGAACTGCTAAATCATAAAGTGTATTTGGTAGCCCAGCGTCACTGACTACTTGTATTGCTTCGACTTGAGTTAACGAATCTCTCCAAGTACCACCGAGGAAGGGCAGACACCAGAGGGACCCAGGAGGCTTGTGACAAAGAGGGCAGGGCAGAGGTGGGAGGGTATCGTGAACATCAGACTCCAATAGGCCCCGTGAAAAGGAACCCGCCGATTGGCTTAGGAAAACATACTTGACCCATCTTTGAGGGAAAAGCAAGTTTCAGACCACCCTGGTATTCGTTTCCCAGGGCTACCATAACAAAGTACCACAAACCAGGGGGCTTAAAACAACAGAAATGTATTCTCTCACTGTTCTGAAAGCCAGAAGTCTAAAATCCAGTGTCAGCAAAGCCAGGCTGGGCCCTGGAAGTTCAGGGGAAGGATCCTTCCTTGACTTTTTCAGCTCGTGGTCGGTCCAGCAATTCTCGGTGTCCCTTGACTTATAGATGCATCCCTCCAGTCTCTCCAACACTGCCATGCTCACAGGGCCATCTTGCCTATGTTTCTATTCTTCTCTTTTTATAAGGACATTAATCATATTGGAGGGGCGCCTGGGTGGCTCAGTCGTTAAGCGTCTGCTTTCGGCTCAGGTCATGACCCCAGGGTCCTGGGATCGACTCTCGCATTGGGCTCCCTGCACAGCGGGAAGCCTGCTTCTCCCTCTGCCTGCCACTCCCCCTGCTTGTGCTTGCTCTCTCTCTCTCTGACAAATAAAATCTAAAAAAAAAAAAAGAAAGAAATATGAATTATCAGGGCACCTGGGTGGCTCAGTCAGGCATCTAACTCTTGATCTCAGCTTGGTCTTGATCTCAGGGTTGTTAGTTCAAGCCCTGCATTGGGCTCCACACTGGGCATGCAGCCTACTTTTTTTATTATTATTATTCTTATGTTAATCCCCATACATTACATCATTAGTTTTAGATGTAGTGTTCCATGATTCATTGTTTGTGCATAACACCCAGTGCTCCATGCAGAATGTGCCCTCCTCAATACCCATTACCAGGCTAA
>NW_027799379.1:0-283 GCF_054177405.1 Leptonychotes weddellii | reverse complement strand
TCCAGCAAGTTAGTCACTCGGCCCACGTGTGCTCAGCACTTACTGTACGCCTTGCCGCACACCACACAGGTTTAATTGAGCCGCAGTTATATTAACCAAAATGCCATAGAAAGTTCTAGTGTCCTAGGAAAGACTCAGAGTGTCTCCAATGCACATGTGCCCCCAGTCTCCCTGCAGTGGAGGCTGCATGCTGAGATGCACGTGGGCCTCAGCTCAACCCACCGATTTATTTTGGGCAACTGAACAATACTACATGACTAAATGTTTTTCAGATACATTTTTT
>NW_027799378.1:0-283 GCF_054177405.1 Leptonychotes weddellii | reverse complement strand
TTTGGGGACCTGGGATTTGAAAAAAAGCTCCCCAGCAGGATGGCCACATCCCCTCTCCCACCAGCAGAATAAGGTAGTCCTTCTTTTTTTTTTTTTTTTTTTTTTTAAAGATTTTATTTATTTATTTTAGACAGAGAGAATGAGAGAGACAGAGAGCACATGAGAGGGCGGAGAGTCAGAGGGAGAAGCAGGCTCCCTGCTCAGCAGGGAGCCCGATGCGGGACTCGATCCCGGGACTCCGGGATCATGACCTGAGCCGGAGGCAGTCGCTTAACCAACTGAG
>NW_027799377.1:0-283 GCF_054177405.1 Leptonychotes weddellii | reverse complement strand
ACACAGCAGTGAGATTGCCTTATAAGATACTCACATTCTCCAGTGCATCTGCACAATGTCCAAAATATCACCAGTTGAAATTTTTTTAAAAAATGAAATTACAGGACAGACTGGGGGGGGAGGAGCAAGATGGCCGAGGAGTAGGAGACCTGAATTTCGTCTGGTCCTAGGAATTCAGTTGGATAGGGATCAAACCATTATGAACACCTATGACCTCAACAGGAGATCGAAGAAAAAAATAGCAACAATCTTCTGAACAGAAAAGCGGCAACTTTCTGGAAGA
>NW_027799376.1:0-283 GCF_054177405.1 Leptonychotes weddellii | reverse complement strand
ATGTTTTTCCATCTTTTTGTGTCTTCAAGTTCTTTCATGAGTGTTCTGTAGTTCCTAGTATAGAGCCTTTACCTCATTGGCTAGGGTTTATTCCAAGGTATCTGATGGGTTTTGGTGCTATTGTAAATGGAATCAATTCCCTAATTTCTCTTTCCACAGTTACATTGTTAGTGTATAAGAAAGCAACTGATTTCTGTGCGTTGATTTTGTATCCTGCCATATTGCTGAATTGCTGTATGAGTTCTAGTAATTTGGGGGTGGAGTCTTTTGGGTTTTCCACATA
>NW_027799375.1:0-283 GCF_054177405.1 Leptonychotes weddellii | reverse complement strand
GGGGGGGGGGGAGCTGATTCCTGCACAGCAGAAGCTCCAGTCAAGGTTCCAGAGAGATATGTCCAGTTCCTATAGCACTATTTTTGGAAAAGACTATCTTTTCCCTATTGAATTACCTTGGTACTTTTGTTGAAAAGCATTGAACCTTATATGTAGGTGAGAAGTTTCCTGGATGGGAGTGAAGGATAAAAATGCAATCAGATCAACTATACTTCATGAAAGAGAGAGAGAGAAAGAAAAAGAAAGAAAGAGAGAGAGAAAGAGGGAGAGGAGAGGAGGGGAG
>NW_027799374.1:0-283 GCF_054177405.1 Leptonychotes weddellii | reverse complement strand
GTGTTGCCTGATAAATGAGTTAATCAGGACAGGAGAGGCAGGGAGTAGCAAGATGCTATGGTGGAAAGAAGAAGAGAAACCCACCCCTAGAGGAAGCGAGGATTTTAAGACCGTCCTGTAAGACTGTTCCTGCTGTGGGAGGCCTCTTCACCGGCAAAGCTCAAGCTTCTGAAATTGAAATTGAAGAAAAAAAAAAAAAAGAAAAGAAAAAGTTACCAACATTGGCATCTACTGCCCACTGGGGCACATTTGCCGTGGCTGGCATGACCGTGGAATTTATTCT
>NW_027799373.1:0-283 GCF_054177405.1 Leptonychotes weddellii | reverse complement strand
GATTAAAACAAACTGTGAGTATTTTTATTAACATAGAAATAGCCCAACAACTTGCCGTCTGGCACATCTGAAGTATTATTATGCAGGTTTTCCTAGGAACTGTCAAAAAAGATATGTTTCCGGGCGCCTGGGTGGCTCAGTTGGTTAAGCGACTGCCTTCGGCTCAGGTCATGATCCTGGAGTCCCTGGATCGAGTCCCACATCGGGCTCCCTGCTCGGCAGGGAGTCTGCTTCTCCCTCTGACCCTCCCCCCTCTCATGTTCTTGCTCTCTCTCATTCTCTC
>NW_027799372.1:0-283 GCF_054177405.1 Leptonychotes weddellii | reverse complement strand
CACTCTCTTTTTATCAATTTTCTAGGTAAGAAAATATAATCTTATTTCAAATCTAAATGTTTCTAATTACTAAAGTGGCTGAAGATTTTTTACATTTTTGAATTACCCATTCATGTATTTAGCAGCTTTTTAAATAATTGGTGGGTATTTTTCTTAACAGTCAGTATAAGCTATTTATATATTAAGAATGACACTCATATGCTATCAATACCATTACTATTAACATTGTTCTAGTTTGTTATTCCCCTTACATTTTATTCATGATGTTTTATAACAGCTTTAA
>NW_027799371.1:0-283 GCF_054177405.1 Leptonychotes weddellii | reverse complement strand
ACACCACCGTCTCCCCACCACACCGAATACATACTTCCTCTGTGTGAACACCTGCTTCTGGGCCAGGGTCATCGTTGTCTTGTGTCTGAACTCAAGGACCCGGGATGAACAACACTAACACAGCGCCTGCACACAGGAGGAGCTCAGTATGTGCTTCTGGAAAAATCCTTATTCTTTTTTAAGTCTACTGGCCTGAGTACGAAGTTACCCCTCTTCATAAAGACTATACGTTAGATCAGAGGAACCTCTGAGGAGATGGGACTCACACATCTAGACCCTCTTC
>NW_027799370.1:0-283 GCF_054177405.1 Leptonychotes weddellii | reverse complement strand
TTCCTGAGAACATCAGAATCTAGTCAGATTCTCCAGAAGTTTCATAGAATGTTAATTGGATTTTGTGTAAATCATTGTGAGGGCTATAATGAATTCATGTATAATTCATTCTGTATGAATTTATGCACATTTTCAATCAACTTTTGATGTTTGTGACTATAGAGCACAGATCAGATTTGAGTCAATGAATTAATCTAAACTAATAATGAAGACATTTTATCTCCATTGCCCCCTTAACTTGAGCAATTTAGATGTATAAATAGCCAAATTGAATTTAATTCCC
>NW_027799369.1:0-3073 GCF_054177405.1 Leptonychotes weddellii | reverse complement strand
TGGATACATCATTTGTTTCCTAAAAGTCATAACCTTCTTGAGGAGGAATCAGGCAAGGTTCTCAATATCATGTCAGACCTCCAATCCTAGCACAGATGCCTTCCATTCTGTGCTCCCAGGACTCAGGGTTGGGGGGGCGGGCATGATGAAGACACAGGGATGTGAACGGACTGGTGAGACAGAGCCGACTGCCTGAGTTATACAGATGGACTTACGGGAGAGAAAGACAGTGCGGATTGCCCGCAGGTCAAGATCAAGATAATACTGGGATCAGGAACCAGCTCTACAAACCCAGTTACTCTCTCTGGTCTTCCCTGCAGGCCAAGGCCCTATCCCTGTCCCAGATCTGCATGAAGACACTTGAATCAAGTCCTGATGCTGGTTCCCACAGAGGAAAAGGAAGGCAGAGCAAACCAGACCACGTGGTGTGCAATAGCATTGGGACCCTGAGTTCTGTTGGGTTGTCTACTAAAGACTCACCTTTTCTAGTAGACATAGAACCAAAGAACCCCAGGAGACCTTGCTTCCTCAATCAAGGCCAAGACAGAGAATCTCTCCAAGCCAAGTATGAAGCCCTAAGGGGTCTGAATCTTAATACCAACACAGGCTGTGGTTACAAGGTTAATGAGAGTTACGTGCTTGCATTGCAAGCAAGAGGATGCTTGCTTACTTTACACAGCACCTTTTAACTGGAGGCCCTGTATTTATTTTTGAAAGCAAGTGTGTGTTTGTGTATGTTTCTGTCTATCATCCCCTCCTCACGACATGCAGTTACCTCAAGGGCAGAACCTGACAACTATTTAGTGAGAGCCACACAAGAATATCACTGCAGGACTGACAGGAATGAGAACTTCTGTCTGGTGGTGGAGGGGAGGTTACATAGAGCAGAACATTATCATCAGTTACCCTGACTAGAGTCAAATAAGGAGCTAGGATTCATAAATATCATCTTGCCTCTTACCCTACTCCCCTCTAAAAGCCATGTTTCCAAAATCCTTACATTTTGACTTAGATTAGACTTCTGGGGATCTTCAAATGCCCTGAAGAGAAGCTTCATGGGCTCCGAAGGTAGCTCCTGAGTTCGATCTGGGAGGTCTGACACTGTCAGCTGTCCTAACAGATTTGCATGGCGCCTCTGATCATGCCTTTTGCCATCACATCTGTGCCTACACGCTGAGCAAGTCCTCCACCAATGGCACATACCACTGAACCGCTGAGGTGGGGGACAATGCCAGGGCTGGAGTGGGGGAGGGTGGCTTACCGTGTCTGGAAAGAATGACCCATTTCATACATGCATGTATGCGCACCCACACACACATAGATACCCTTCAGGCATCTGAATAAGTCACCAGTCTTAGCCATGCACGGACCAGAGTTTTCAGAACTCCCCCTTCAAATTTAATTATTCTCAAGACACTCACTCTTGCCTAACTTAAATCACCCTACTCTGCTCCTTCACCTGCATGTTATCATGCTCTTTCTTACCTTATCTTTCCTCACAAACAGCTCTACACTCAGAGCCAACTTCACTGTCGAGATAAGCACTTTGGTTCTTGAACCGAACTGCTTTGAGTGTCGAAACAGAGTGCCCATCAGGGTCTTCGAAAAGGCACATTTCTCAGTCTCAGAGGAGGAGGGGAGAGCAGACAAATGTTGGCCATTTCCAGGCAACCTGCTTGCAGCCAGTATTTTCTTTTCTTTTTTTTTTTTTTTTTTTTTGGTCTGGGGAAGTTTCTTATAATTATAGCAGATTTTTTATATTGTTTTAGCTTAAGAACCCGTTTCCCACTCTCATGGAGCCCCCAAACAGAAAACAGAATGAAGAGATGCCGCTGTGTGTGGATTGGGGGTGACACAGCTAGCGTCCCCCCTAATCCATTGTCTTTCCTGGCGTCCCCCGGCAACACGCAGCTTTCTCTGCTAGATCGTCCTTCTCACTCTGTTCCTTGCTCTAAGCCAATGGAGCATCAGAACCACCTTCACAACTCAGGAGTCTCGCCCCACGCCCACCAAAGCGACACCTGCAGGGGTGAGTGATAGCAAAGACAATAATCAATTTTTTGTTCATCACGATCTGTTTATATTTTGTGGGCTCCCATATTATTCCACTAATGATAAACCAGAAGACTGGGTTCCTACCATCTAAAAGGACATTTTAATGGAGTTGACCTCGGGTGCAGGTCTCCGTGCCTGGTCTCTTTTACCCAGGGACCACGACAGACAGCAGACTCTCAGACCCAAGGAGAAAATGTGTAAAATCACCATCTAGATGCCTAATTATTTGGGAGAACCTGTCGTTTTGGAAGACTAGGGGTGCTCGGAACCTATTCTCTCACCCTAAAAAAACAAAATGGCTTAGCTTTCTCAGGAGCAGCCTGGTGTGATAGAGAGGAAATGGATTTTGGAGCCAGGACAACCTTGTCACATCTACTTAAACTTTAGGTCTCAGTTTCCCCATCTGTTCTTTGGGAATATTGATTTCTCAGTGAGCTGTAGGGAGTTAAGTGAGAAATTGTATAAAGCATTAGCAGAGTGCCTGGCACTCAGTGGGCTCTCAGGAAATGTTTACTGTCTCCTCTAAGTATGAAGCTTTAATCTTCAGTGATCCCCTTAATGACACATGAGGTTGTGTACGGTGGTCAGAAAACTAACTCTCCATGTTTCAAAAGACAAAAGAGGAGAAGAGGGTGAAGCTGGAAAAGTCATAGGAAGAACAGAGAGTAATAATGACTACTCACATTTATGAAGTTTTAACCATGTCCTGGTCACTAGACCAAGAATTTAATTTGCATCTGCTCATTTAATCCTCATAAAATTCCATCAGAAAGGTGCTATTACCATTTTTACTTTACAGATGAGGAAATTAAGCCTCATAAGCCTGAGAAGTAATTTGACCAAGGTCACAGAGTAAAGCCAACAGCTGGAGCTAATACCAAAGTCAATGTCATTCCAAAATGAGATCTCCTAACCACAAACCCTCTACAAAAAAAGAGAAGCTTGGGGCGCCTGCGTGGCTCAGTCGTTAAGCGTCTGCCTTCGGCTCAGGTCATGATCCCAGGGTCCTGGGATCGAG
>NW_027799368.1:0-283 GCF_054177405.1 Leptonychotes weddellii | reverse complement strand
GGCCCCCCTCCACTAGATTTTCTACATCTGTCTAGCAGGCCAGGGAAAAAAAGAACATGGAATATTACAAGGGAGGTTTCATGGGCCAGGTTTGGGGAGCCATCTTTACACATTCCATTGGTCAGAACTCAGTCATATGGCTGTGTTAAACCTGAGTGTTTCATCCACTTCAAAGGACTTTAAAGATATTTTTAAAATACATATATCTATCTATCAATCATCTATCTATCTATTAGCTATCTATCTATCTCTTTATCTATCATCTATCTATCTATCTATCTAT
>NW_027799367.1:0-283 GCF_054177405.1 Leptonychotes weddellii | reverse complement strand
AGACACAGCGAGAGAGGGAACACAAGCAGGGGGAGTGGGAGATGGAGAAGCAGGCTTCCCACTGAGCAGGGAGCCTGATGTGGGGCTCGATCCCAGGACCCTGGGATCATGACCTGAGCTGAAGGCAGACGCTTAACGACTGAGCCACCCAGGCACCCCGGCAGTCTTCTTTCTTTTTTTTTTTTTTTAAAGATTTTATTCATTCATTTGAGACACAGAGATACAGAGAGAGAGAGAGCATGAGCAGTGGGAGAGGCAGAGGAGAGGAAGAAGCAGACTCCCC
>NW_027799366.1:0-283 GCF_054177405.1 Leptonychotes weddellii | reverse complement strand
TGGGTTTGTAGGTGTTCAGAATGGTTTGATCCCTATCCAGCTGAATTCCTGAGAGGAGACGAAATCCAGGTCTCCTACTCCTCCGCCATCTTGCTCCGCCCCCCCCTCAGAGATTATTTTAAATCATAGCAAAATGAACAGGCAAGAATGCTTTGGGATTTCAGATTCACTTCTGCAAAGGGATGAGAAGCATAACGCTTTCTGATTATGATCCAGGAAGGGTTCCTACCACCAGAATGGGTTCTTTCAAGAGCCAGGCCAGTTCAGATATAGTGGACTCTCT
>NW_027799365.1:0-283 GCF_054177405.1 Leptonychotes weddellii | reverse complement strand
GTGTTGCCTGATAAATGAGTTAATCAGGACAGGAGACGCAGGGAGTAGCAAGATGCTATGGTGGAAAGAAGAAGAGAAACCCAACCCTAGAGGAAGCGAGGATTTTAAGACCGTCCTGTAAGACTGTTCCTGCTGTGGGAGGCCTCTTCACCGGCAAAGCTCAAGCTTCTGAAATTGAAATTGAAGAAAAAAAAAAAAAAGAAAAGAAAAAGTTACCAACATTGGCATCTACTGCCCACTGGGGCACATTTGCCGTGGCTGGCATGACCGTGGAATTTATTCT
>NW_027799364.1:0-283 GCF_054177405.1 Leptonychotes weddellii | reverse complement strand
GGTTAAGCGACTGCCTTCGGCTCAGGTCATGATCCTGGAGTCCCGGGATCGAGTCCCGCATTGGGCTCCCTGCTCGGCGGGGAGTCTGCTTCTCCCTCTGACCCTCCCCCATCTCATGCTCTCTCTCTCTCTCATTCTCTCTCTCAAATAAATAAATAAATAAAATCTTAAAAAAAAAAAAAAAATGAAGTCTTGGGGAAGAGTGTTCTAGGCACATGGAACAGCAAAGGACTTGATATAGGAATAAGGTCAGTGTGTTTGGAGGTGAGAAAAATGGCTAGTG
>NW_027799363.1:0-283 GCF_054177405.1 Leptonychotes weddellii | reverse complement strand
CATTGGTTTGTTACGAATCCCATCACTCACTGGAGCCACATGTCCTGCCTGGAATACCCGTATCTTTCACTTAACTTTCTTTTATGATCCCTGCAGGCTCACTGCCTCACCTTCTCTTAGTCTTCTAGTTACTAGTCTGAATGAAATTAAGAACACTAGAAATTAGTAATTGTCCACTTTAACAATATTCTTTTTTTTTAATTTATTTTTTTATTCTTATGTTAATCCCCATACATTACATCATTAGTTCTAGATGAAGTGTTCCATGATTCATTGTTTGTGC
>NW_027799362.1:0-283 GCF_054177405.1 Leptonychotes weddellii | reverse complement strand
AAAAACAAGAGCACCCATTTCCCCCAGTTTTGCTGGAAAAATATGACAATCTTTTGGATTTTTGCCAATATAAAATGTAAAAAAAAGATATCTCAACGTAAATTAAACTTGCACTTCCTCATAGTACCATGGAGGTGTTGCTTCTTTTCCTATGTTTGAGGGGCATTTACATATTTATCTGTGAATAATCTTTTTTTTTTATTCTTATGTTAATCCCCATACATTACATCATTAGTTTTAGATGAAGTGTTCCATGATTCATTGTTTGTGCATAACACCCAGT
>NW_027799361.1:0-283 GCF_054177405.1 Leptonychotes weddellii | reverse complement strand
GCCTACAAGCAGGCTCACAGGGAGACGGTGGTGAGGTGCGTGAGGGACCAGCGGTGGCCACTCCGGCGGCCCCTTCCCATCCACGGGGGATTTTATTTTAATTTAAAACCATTTTCATGTATTCCTCTAATTCGTTTTAGGTTTAACAAAGCATTTACAGATCAAATAATCTGTTTGCTTTCCTCCCCGTGCTCGAATCTCCTGTCCCACGCCTGCAACTCCCCGCTTTCCTTCCTGTCAGAGGGCGTGGGACGCGTAAGCCCATCTTTAGAAAGGAAAAGGT
>NW_027799360.1:0-283 GCF_054177405.1 Leptonychotes weddellii | reverse complement strand
AAAGGGAGGGTGGGTGTGGCTCCTTCTCCCTGGGCCTGCAGCGTGCCAGGACACTGCGAACTGATGTGCTTTCTCCAGCTTCAGTCCTGACAATGACTGGGAGGTGGGGATTGTCACACCCAGTTTACAGATAGGGGCTGAGACCTAGAGAGACTGATTTCTCCCAGGTTATATGACCGGAGCAGAAAGTCGAGATTTCGTCCAAACCGGCTAATTCGGAAACTCACGGTCATTTCTCATTGATTCATATAATATTGTTGTTGTTGTTTCAACCAATCCAGGC
>NW_027799359.1:0-283 GCF_054177405.1 Leptonychotes weddellii | reverse complement strand
GAGTCCTACCTGTGGCGCTGCCCCCACAACGGCTGGAACTTGCACAACTGCAGGCACTCGGAGGATGCGGGCGTCATCTGCTCAGGTGAACCTCAAAATTTTGAGCGTCTATTTTTGTTTGTTATATTCTCTGAAAAACTCTTTTCTTTCACTGTTACCTCATCTTCCTGAGTTTTGCTGAAGGGCAGGCATTTTCCCTTATGGCTTGAGCGGAAAGTGCATCAGCAATCATTTTGATGTACTTGAATTTTATGGGAGGACTGCAGTATCTTAATAAGCCCAT
>NW_027799358.1:0-3073 GCF_054177405.1 Leptonychotes weddellii | reverse complement strand
GAACATTTTTTTCATGTGTCTGTTGGCCATTTGTATGTCTTCTTTGAGAAGTGTCTGTTCATGTCTTCTGCCCATTTTTTGACTTGATTATTTGTTTTTTGGGTGTTGAGTTTGAGAAGTTCTTTATAGATCTTGGATACCAGCCCTTTATCTGTAGTGTCATTTGCAAATATCTTCTACCATTCTGTGGGTTGTCTCTTTGTTTTGTTGACTGTTTCCTTTGCTGTGCAGAAGCTTTTTATTTTGATGAAGTCCCAAAAGTTCATTTTTGCTTTTGTTTCACTTGCCTTTGGAGATGTATCTTGAAAGAAGTTGCTGTGGCCAATGTCAAAGAGGTTATTGCCTATGTTGTCCTCTAGGATTTTGATGGATTCCTGTTTCACATTGAGGTCTTTCATCCATTTTGAGTTTATCTTTGTGTATGGTGTTAGAGAATGGCGAGTTTCATTCCTCTGCATGTGGCTGTCTAATTTTCCCAGCACCATTTATTGAAGAGACTGTCTTTTTTCCATTGCATATTTTTTCTTGCCTTGTCGAAGATTATTTGACCATAGAGGTGAGGGTCCATATCTGGGCTCTCTATTCTGTTCCATTGGTCTATATGTCTGTTTTTGTAACAGTACCATGCTGTCTTGGTGATCACTGTTTTGAAATTTGGCTTGAAATCGGGCAACATGGTGCCCCCAGCTTTCTTTTTCTTTTTCAACATTTTCTTGGTGATTTCAGGTCTTTTCTGATTCCATACAGATTTTAGGATTATTTATTCCAGCTGTTTGAAAAATGTCATTGGAATTTTGATCGGGATGGCTTTGAAGGTATAGATTGCTCTGGGTAGCAGAGACATTTTAACAATGTTTATTCTTCCGATCCATGAGCATGGAATATTTTTCCATCTTTTTGTGGCTTCAATTTCTTTATTTTTAAATTTTTTTATTTCTATTTTTTTAAAGATTTTATTTATTTATTTGAGAGAGAGAGAAAGAGAGAGAGAGCACATGAGAGGGGGGAGGGAAGAGGGAGAAGCAGACTCCCTGCTGAGCAGGGAGCCTGATGCGGGACTTGATCCCGGGACTCCAGGATCACGACCTGAGCTGAAGGCAGTCGCTTAACCAACTGAGGCACCCAGGCGCCCCTTCTTCAATTTCTTTCATTGAGTGTTATGTAGTCCCTAGAGTATAGATCCTTTACATCTTTGGTTAGGTTTATTCTGAGTTATCTTATGGTTTTTGGTGCTATTGTGAATGGAATCGTTTCTCTAATTTCTCTTTCTACAGTTGCATTGTTAGTGTATAAGAAAGCAACTGATTTCTGTGCATTGATTTTGTATCTGTCACATTACTGAATTGCTGTATGAGTCCTAGTAATTTGGGGGTGGAGTATTTTGGGTTTTCCACATAAAGTAACATGTCATCTGCAAAGAGAAAGAGTTTGACTTCTTCTTTGCCAATTTGAATAACGTTTATTTCTTTTTCTTGTCTGATTGCTGTTGCTAGGACTTCTAGTACTATGTTGAACAATAGTGACAAGAGTGGGCATCCTGGGCATGTTCCTGATCTTAAGGGAAAGGCTCTCACCTTTTCCCCATTGAGGATGATATTTGCTGTGGGTTTTTCATAGATGGGTTTTATGAACTTGAGGAATGTTCCCTCTAACCCTCTACTCTAAAGTTTTAATCAGGAAAGGATGCTGTATTTTGTCAAATGTTTTTTCTGCATCAATTGAAAGGACCATAGGGTTCTTCTCTCTCCTCTTATTAATGTGTTCTATCACATTGATTGATTTGTGAATGTTGAACCACACTTGCATCCCAGGAATAAATCCCACTTGGTTGTGGTGGATGATCCTTTTAATGTATTGTCAGATCCTATTAGCTAGGATTTTGTTGAGGATTTTTGAATCCATATTCATCTGGGATATCAGTCTGAAATTCTCCTTTTTAATAGGGTCTTTGCCTGGTTTGGGGATTAAAGTAATGCTGGCCTCATAGACTGAGTTTGGAAGTTTTCCTTCTGTTTCTATTTTGAAACAGCTTCAGTAGAATAGGTATTATTTCTTCTTTGAATGTTTGGTAGAATTCCCCAGGGAATCCATCAAGCCATGGACTCTTGTTTTTTGGGATATTTTTGATCACTGCTTCGATCTCGTTACTGGTTATTGGCCTATTCAGGTTGTCAATTTCTTCCTGTTTCAGTCTTGGCAGTTTATAGGTTTCCAGGAAGGCATCCACTTCATCCAGATTGCTCAGTTTATTGGCATATAGTTCTTGATAATAATTTCTAATAATTGTTTCTATTTCTTTGGTGTTAGTCATGATCTCTCCCCTTTCATTCATAATTTTATTAATTTGGGCCCTTTCTCTTTTCTTTTGGATAAGTCTGGCAAGTGGTTTATCAATCTTTTAATTCTTTCAAAGAACCAACTTGTGGTTTCGTTGATCTGATCTACTGTGTTTCTGGTTTCTAATTCATTGATCTCTGCTCTAATGTTAAATATTTCTCTTCTAATGCATGACTTAGGCATCATTTGTTGCTTTTTCTCTAGTTCTTTAAGGTGTAGAGTTAGTTGGTGAATTCGGGATTTTTCTATTTTTTTGAGTGAGACTTGGATGGCTATGTATTTCCCCCTTAGGACCGCCTTTGCAGTATCCCATAGGTTTTGGACTGTTGTGTTTTCGTTCTCATTGGTTTCCATGAATTGTTTAAGATCTTCTTTGATTTCTTGGTTGACCCAAACATTCTTGAGCAGAGTGGTCTTTAGCTTCCAGTGTTTGAATTTATTCCAAATTTTTTCTTGTGATTGAGTTCCAGATTTAAAGCATTATGGCCTGAGAATATGCAGGGAATAATCTCAGTCTTTTGGTATCAGTTAAGACCTGATTTGTGACCCAGTATGTGGTCTATTCTGGAGAAAGTTCCATGTGCACTCGAGAAGAATGAGTATTCTGTTGTTTTAGGATGGAATGTTCTGTATATATCTATGAGGTCCACCTGGTCCAATTGTCATTCAAAGCTCTTGTTTCTTTGTTGATTTTCTGCTTAGATGATCTGTCCATTGCTGAGAGTGGAGTATTGAG
>NW_027799357.1:0-13695 GCF_054177405.1 Leptonychotes weddellii | reverse complement strand
GGGTATTAAAGAGGGCACGTTCTGCATGGAGCACTGGGTGTTATGCACAAACAATGAATCATGGAACACTACATCTAAAACTAATGATGTAATGTATGGGGATTAACATAACAATAAAAAATTTTTAAAAAAGATTGTTTGTTTATTGGGGCGCCTGAGTGGCTCAGTCGGTTAAGCGGCTGCCTTAGGCTCAGGACATGATCCCGGGGTCCTGGGGTCGAGTCCCACATCGGGCTCCCTGCTGAGCGGGGAGTCTGCTTCTCCCTCTCCCTCTGCTGCTCCCCTTGCTTGTGCTGTTTGTCAAGTAAATAAATAAAATCTTAAAAAAAAAAAAGATTATTTATTTGAGTGAGAGAGAGAGAGCACGCACATACGCTGGCATGCATGGGGGGGAGGGGGAGAAGAGCAGAGGGAGAAGCAGACTCCCTGCCCAGCAGGGAGCTCCAAGCAGGGCTCAATCCCAGGACCCCAAGATCACAACCCAAGCTGAAGGCAGACACTCAACCCACTGAGCCACCCAGGTGCCCCTCAAACTTTTTCATTATTATTATACTTGTTATGGTGATCTGTGATCAGTGATTATGTCTTGCTGAAAACTCATGGTGGTTAGCATTTTTTTAACCATAAAGTATTTTTTAATTAAGGTACGTACCTTGTTTTTTTAGACACAATGCTACTCCATACTTAATAGGCTGCAGTATAGTATAAACAACTTTTACATGCACTGAGAAACAAAAAAATGTATTTGGTTCACTTTTTTGCAATATTTACTTTATCGTGGTAGTCTGGAATTAAACCCACAACATCTCCAAAGTGTGCCTGTATATTTCTTTGTGCACATGGCAAGTGCTCATAAATGCTTAACTAACACCATCCAGCTCCTGGGGAAAGGATCCAGGACTGCTGAAAATCGCTGCCTACCACCACCCAGCACCCACCAAGGACCAGCCCCTGGGGAAAATCCCTGCACTGCCAAGTTCCCAGAAATCCCAATAGTACTGCACTTGCTTATAGGCATAAAAAGGGTGATTTGCTGTTTGTATCGACAAGCCTTCCTTAGATGTTAATTTGTCTCTTTAACTGGGGCAATGCAGTTGAGACCCTTAATTATCCACACCTCCTACTACTGTTTACCACATCGATCTCCTGCAAGACTGACCTTCTAGCTGTACTTACAGAAAAGCTATTCCTTCAGCTTTGTAGTGAAGGCAGTACCTTTCATTTCCTGCAGTGTCCTTACATTCTCCCATCAGGTAAAACAGAAGGGTAGGTGATTCTGACTCTCCTAACTTGAGGGATAAAGGGAGAGGGAAAGAGGAGACTCAACTAAAGAAAAAAAGGTTGGGGGGGGCGGGGAGGAGGTAAAAAAAAAAAAAAAGAGCAAATCCACAGTGGAGACCTGTCAAGCAAAATTACCTCAGAAAATACGGCTTTGATATCTGGAGGTTGTGGACAAGCTAAAGCCAAATGTTCACAGAATCCTGTATCACTTCCCTCTTCCCCAGGCACATGGAAAGACTACAATTCCCAGCAAGCTCTGCAGATAAGCTGATGCCCATGTGACCGGTTCAGGCCAATGGGCCATGAGCAAAAATTGTATCTATGCCTCATACTCTTATTTCCCCATATTGGAAGCCATGGGCTAAGATGGTGGCACCACAAAATGGGGCAGCCTAGATCAGGGAATCACCCCAGAGAAGACACCCGCCCTGGAGAGTCAGAGACTAGCGTCCTGGGTTGGTTGGTTTCTGCAGCCTAAGCCTGGCTTATCCAGAACAGAACAGAGATTTTTTTGTTACTTCCCAGTTCATATTTGAAGGGTGTCATAAAGCGGCGCCTGGGTGGCTCAGTCAGTTAAGCGTCCAACTCTTGATTTCGGCTGAGGGCATGATCTCAGGGTCAAGAGTTCAAGCCCTGCGTCAAGCTCCGCACTCAGCATGGAGATTCTCTACCTCTGCCTCTCGCGCACACACACACACACTCTCTCTCTCTCTCTCTCTAAAATAAATAAATAAACAAATAAAATCTTAAAAAAAAATTTTTGAAGGGTGTCATAAAACATTAAAGAAGCCTTAGTTGAATGAGCCATTTTAAAATTATATAGCCCAAATATATGGGAAGGGGAGTTACAGAACAGGGAAGTTACCTCTTTCCTTTATGTGCTTGACCCAAGCTTCAGTGTCCTCCTCTGTAAGATAGGCATAAAAATAACACCTGCCCCAGGGAGTCGCCATGAGGTTCTTAAAAAATAATTCATTTAACAAACATATGGTACTTACCATGGCCAGGCACTGTTCTAACTTCTTACCAATGTTAACATATTCAATCTTTGTAGTAGTTTCTTAGGGATCTGTAACAAATTACCTCCAAGCTGGGTGTATTATGACAATTAGAAATTTATTCTCTCACAGTTCTGGAGCCTGGAAGTCTGAAACCAAGTTCTCACCGGGGCCATGCTTCCTCCAAAGGCTCTAGGAAAGAATGTAGGGCTTAAGAAATGGGGTCTGGGGTAGGAGCGAGACTTATTTTGCATTGAATGCTTCTCTGTGCTGTTTGAATTTCCTTGACAAGGTACACCCATTACTTTTTTCCTTTTTAACACTGATGACAACACTCATTTAAAAAATTATCTCTAACAGTGAAAATACAGACTACAACCCAGGGGAAGTGAATTTCAGGAATCAGTGAGTAGCTGGGAGGGTGTATGTGTTTATTTTGCTTTTATTTAATTGTGGGGAGAAGACACTAGGGACTCCTCAGCCCTGAGCTACTTCGACCTCCTCAGATGGCCATCCCTGGAAAGCCTGTCTAACTAGATGGATATCAATCCCCACATGTTCTTTCTCTTCTTTGCTGTTTGTTGTTATTGTGTTTTTACAGATTTTGGAAATGATATGTGATTAGAGGTGGCTGATTATTTGTTTCCTCATTTTTCCCTCCCCTTCCTGTCCCAGTATTCCCCTGGCCATAGAAGACCCATATGCTGTCGCCTTTTACCCAGGGGTGGCCAAGTGTTGTCTGCATAAGGTGTTTTTGGTAGATTCTAAACAGGAGCAAGAGTCCCACGAATTATCACTCTCCTTCGTCCCTTTCGAGAAGCAGGGCCCATCACTAAGGCAAAAACCGGGCCATAGTTCTACTTTCAACATGGCGCCCCTATCTCACGCCAGTGGCAAAACTCTGACACTTTGGCTCTGTCCAGTTGATGGCAAATTTCAGCAGGGCAGGAATCCACGCAGAAGGGAGACTGTACACAGGGTGAAGAACACGGGCTGCAGGGACAGAGAGGATGGACTTGGGTTTCCACCGACTCCACACAAGTTACTCCAGCTCAGTTACCCCTTCTCTGGTCATGAAGACTGAGCGCGCTCACACTCACAGAGCACTTAGCACGCGCTTCTCCCACCCCAGGCCATCAGCACGGGAGACGATGTTGCTGCTGCTGAGGATGGAGTTGACCTGGATGCTGTTGGGCTGGTCCCTCCCTTTTCACTCCTCCCGCAGCCCCGCATCTGTTCCCATCATGCTTTCCCAGCACTGGCATCAGCCATGGGGAAAGGAGGTTTTTGGTGGTTGTGATGGTGGCTCTTATTAATGTTGATATTGTTTTAAGCTCCAAACTATATAGCTTTCCTCATTAGGGAGAAGGTCTCTTAGACAGTGTTGGGTGATGAACTAAGCACCATCTGCATACAGAGAGAACTGGGACCTAATTCCAGATCAGCCACCTGCTAGTGGGGCAGCCTTGGGCACACTGTTAAATAAGTCTGAGCCTCAGTCCCCTTATCTGTAAAACAGGCACAATAATCACCAATTCATTCAACCAATTTTTATTAAGTTTTCTTAGGTGCTAGGTGCTGTGCTCGGTGCTGAGGACGCAAGAACAGAGAAAATGCATCCCTAACTTAAAGAGATCACCATCTGGAGTTCTCTGCTCCAGAGAACAGTAATGAAGTGCATGGGCTTTGGAATGAGACAGACCAGGTTCAAATGTATACTCTGAATTCACTAGCTGTGTGATCCTGGGCAGGTTAATCACCTTTGCTGATCCTTTAGTTTCCCCATCTTAAAATGGAGATGGGAATAGCAACACCTACCTTATGGATGGTTTTGAGGCCTCAAGTATATCATGATGTAAAGCCCCTAGTTCAATGCTGACCCCCAGCAGGCTCCCAGCAAGGGTTAGCCTCCATGACGAAGTATGGCCGGTGCCAGGAGGGAGGTTTGTGTGGCTTCCAATGGGTAATTATACAGGGAGCCAGGGATGTGGGAGTCAGGGAGGGCTTCATGGAGACGTGATGTCTGGACAGAATCTTGAAAAATAAGCAGATGTCTGGAAGGGTTAGACCTTGAGCCCAGGGAGATGTCGCCATAGGCCCAGGATAGGTGAGGGAGAGATGAGGAGGGCTGCGTGGGGGCAGCGCGGTGAGAGTGGAGAGGAGCCATCCAGTGCATCCCTTTGGTGCGTTTATTGTCACCCTTTCCCCACTCCTGTGCCCTTCCGGTGTCTCCCTTTCCTTCCCTCCAATGTCCCCTCACCCCTTCTCCCACCTCTCTCTCTCTGTCTCTGTCTCTCTCGGAGCTTTGCTTGGAGCAGGGAACTAGAAAACCCAGCTCTGGTTTGATCCCAACATGCAACATCTCAGGGAGGGGCTGGAGCAGGAGAGGAAAAAAAAAAAAAGACACAGAGATTCACTCCCGTTCCAATTTTTCTAAAAAGCAATTCCTGTTTGGCACCAGGACAAGCCCCATGGGAAAAGTTAGTAATCCTGGTCTCCTGAAGATGGTTCCTCCACCCGCTGCTTTTGGACCTCAGTTTGCTGGCCATCTCCGTAGCCAAATCGCTGGTGGTCGCTGGGTCACCATCTTCAGTCACACCCTCTGGCAACAGAACGTGATGGTAAGCTTACGGCAAGTCAGGCACTGGACAGGCACCAGGCATGCAGGGCCAAAGAAGACAGCGTGCCTCCACGGGGGTGCTCACAGCCTGTTTGGGAGAACACATGTGCACAAGAATTCCAGTACCGTGCAAAAAGTCTTACAGCAGAGGTCTGCACAAAATCCTACACGACAACGATCATGATGACTGATTTATTGAGCTCATACTAAGTTCCAGGAATGGCGCTAAGCCCTTTTCATAAATCACCGCATCAAAGCCTCCGAAAACGCTGCCTGTCTTGTTTGCCACCGTGTCCTCGTGGCTTAGCACGATGCTTGGGACACAGGGGACACCAAGAAGTAATCCACTGAGGGGGCGCCTGCGTGGCTCGATCGGTTGAGTGTCTGACTCTTGATTGGCTCAGGTCTTGATCTCCCAGTTGTGAGTTCGAGCCCCACGTTGGGCTTCACGCTGGGCATGGAGCCTACTTTAAAAAAAAAGTATTCCATGGAGAAAAACGGCCGTGTGAGATCTCAGAATTACCTCCAGCTCACAGAGAAGGAGACTGAGGCTCAGAGAAGTGAGGTACCAGGTCCAAGGTCACAGAGAAAGTAGCAGAGCTGGGAGCTGCTACAGGTCCCGCTCAGCCCAGGATCTTAACCGCTGTGCCCTCAGGCTGGTCATAGAAAAGGAGGCAACAAATGGTCTCCGGGAAGGATGTGGTTGAGGAAGGCTTTCCAAGGGAGGTGATTCCCAAGCAGGCCCTTGAAGACCAAGCTTGCCAGGTGGACAAGCAGAGGAAGAGCTTCTGGGTGGATGAGGATGGGACAGAGGTGGGGACGAGGGGCCCTGTGGCTGAACATCTGCTGCATCTGCAGATCAGGCTGCAAACGGAGGGGAAGCCAGAAGACCCCTGGAGAGGCTCAGATACTCACTTCCCCCACTCCACTTCCCTTCTGTGGCTCTGATCTGGAAGTTTCCTCTGAACGGTGCAGGCGGTTCTTAGGCCTGCGTTTGATTTATTTTATTGCTGGAGTTCCGGAGCTTTTGTGTTGGCTGCAACATATAATATGGAATTTCCCTCCCGAGCAATTCTTCATCTTTGGCAGTCCACCGGAGCGTGATCTTGGCACAATCGTGTGACGTGGCGGGGGCTCAGCTGGTGCAAGCCCAGGACGCCCCGTGGCTGCCACGGCAGCTGCTCAGCCAAGGTGCCAGGGCTCCTGCCAGAGGGGCCCAACCTGCCACCCTCCCTGGTTTTCCCCACGTCGCCTTTGCCCCTTCCACTGAGAGGAGGGGGAGAGCTGGGACACAGCGTTTCTGTTTGGGTCTGTGTTTCCATCACGCACGGTGTGACTTCATCTCTCCCACAACACGTATATATCACTTTCTACCTGGAGGTCGTGAAAAGGTCACAGGCTTCTGAATCAAAACTTAGTTAGGTTCGTCTCAGACCCCACAGATTGGCTTACTCTAGGACCTTAAGGAGGGGAGCATCTTCACCTTTCCTAAATACCCGTTTCCTCGTCTGCAAAATGGAAGTGATAGTAATATGTACCTGAGAGGGATAGTAGAAGGTTTAGCAATTACCTGTGTAAAGCACAGTAGGTGCCACGGACTGAATGTTCGTGTCTCCTCCAAATTTATATGCCGATGCCCTAACCCCCAGTGTGATGGTGTTTGGAGGTGGGGTCCCTGCGAGCTGATTAGGGTTAGATGGGGTCATGAGGTTGGGGCCTTGGTCTAATGGGATTAGTGTCCTTTTAAAAACAGACACCAGACAGCTTGCTTGCGCTCTCTCCTCCGTGCAAGGACACAGCCAACCAGCAGCTCTCTGCAAGCCAGGAAGAGAGTCTTCGCTAGGAACCAAATCTGCCGGCACCTTGATCTTGGACTTCCCAGCCTGCAGAACTGTGAGGAATAAATCTCTGTTGTTTAACTCCCCAGTCTATGGTATTTTGTTGTGGTGGCCCGGGCTAAGGAAGACAGCAGGTGCTCAATAAATACCAAGCCTTCTTCCACGTGTCTTAATTCTCTCCTCCTCAAGGGCAGGATCCACCAAACATCTTTGCTTGCAGAGCACCTTCTGCATGCCAGATGTCCCATATATATTAGTGGAAGAATTAGTGAGTGAGAGAGAGGCAGAGGATCAGCCCATGGAATCCACGGATTGAAGCAGCGGATTCTCTTTTGCCCACATCTTCTCAGGGTACAAATACAGATCCCCCTAGCAGGCTGACCCCCACAAGCCCCCCTGGCTCTTCAGGAGCCTTGCAGGGTGGCCTGGCCTAGGCCGTACCATGGCTCCTTGCCCCAGAGTCAACCACAAGGCCCGGAAACCCTCTCTGCAGAAGGGCCCCACCCCAGATGTGAACAGAGAAGGACCCTCACCCCAGGTGTGACCAGAGGGCCCCACCCCAGGTATGAACAAAGAAGGACCCTCGCCCAGGTGTGAACAGAAGGGCCTCACCCCAGGTTTTTACAGAAAAGTCCCCTCTCCAGGTATGAACAGAGAAGGACCCTTACCCAGGTGTGAACAGAAGGGCACCACCCCAGGTGTGAACAGAGAAGGATGCTCACCCCAGGTACGACCAGAGGGCTCCACCCCAGGTGTAAACAGAAGGGTGCCTACCCCAGGCCCACAGGGATGGGCTCTCACTAGAAGACAAGACTTGCTCAAAGTGAGAATTGCTTAAAGAAAGCCCAGAGCTCACTGTTTTCACCCATGTGAGCTCAGAAAAGGCCCTTGGGTTCCCCAGCCCATCCCACACTCTACACCCCAACAGTTAGAACATTGGCATCATGTCATTGGCATGATGCCTTAATTTATAAATGCCTTTGTTTCCCTGTCCTCCGATATCACCTCCTTAGCCCCCTTTCCTTCACCTCCCCCTCCCCAAGTTTGCACAAAAACACCATTTGTGGGAGCTAGATTCCCAACCTTGGCACAGAGCCACAGAGTGAAGTAATTGCGCAATTAGAACTTAATTGCTGGATTTAATTTCGTGTTGTTTTTTTTTTTTTTCCTTTTCGTCTCAATTGTTGAAAATGTGCAGTTCCCGCCTTCGAATGTCTGATGAGTTCCTTCTGTCTGCCCCAGGAAGGGATGGGGTTGGGGGAGGGAGAGGCCAAGACAGCCGGCTGGGCTGGATTTTGCATCTCAAAGAGAATTTACAAAGTTAACCTTCCCCCGTGGCTGGAGGCCAAGAAGGAGGGAGAGCTGTAACTCCAAGATTTGGTGGCAAAGGATTTGTCCCTTAAGGCCAGATTTTCAGTGACCTTCCATGACAGCTGTGCGGCCTATCCTGCTTTAACCAGCGTTCACGGAGGACCTACTGTGTGCGAGGTGCTTCGCACTATCCCATCGACATCCTCCCAACAACCTTCCCACCAGAGGGTCACGGTCCATCTTGTTATACATGAGGAAACTGAGACTCAGAGAGGTCCCGTAACTTGCCCAAGGTCACACAGCTAGTTAATGCTAGCGCTGGAGGTGAAGGCAGCAGCTAGTTTTTTCCACCCTCCTCTCAGCAAAGGGCCGAGCAAGTGCTCCAGGACTCCGCAGCCACTCCAGAAAAGGTGGTGATCTGCATGGATCTGGAAAACGAAAAGGATGGGCTCACTCTCCTCTCTCCTGCTTAAGGGCAGGGGGGGTCTACGATCCACACCCTGCACACACACCCACCGGACAACGCCACACCACAGGCCTCTTTAACCCACCCAGACGGCACCGTTCCCCCAGCTGCTGTCGCCACCAACACCTTCCTTCTCGTCCCCAGGAACACAAGACTGGGCTCCATCACCAGCGCCTCCACCAGCTGCCCAGGCATCATCTGAAAACTAATGGTGTGAAGAGGGTACTGGGCTTGGCTCAAGGACCAGCCCCATCCTGTCTCCACCACGCACGGCTGCTGGATGCCTCAGGAGGTGCCCGGAACGCGGTGTTCCTCTAGGAAGGGGCACCTACCTGCACACCCGGCTCGGGGTTCCTAAGGCAGAACCTCTGCGTCTCTTATTCTTTAGGGTGCCATCATGAACACCAGAACTTTCAGGAGTTCGCTACATGAAATGCAGTTCTCAGAAATCACGCCACTCACTTGGCCCATTTTGCTCTTGTCACCGTTCCAACGACAAGTTTCGTGCCCTGACCATATTCTCTGATATCCTCCAATGGGGCAAAGTCCTCACGTGTTCAGCAGACAAGCACCAGCTTGAGTCTGTTCCAGGGGCCTGCAAACCACAGCCCACAGGCCAAATCCAGCCTGCTGCCTGGTTTTGAACAGCCTCGGGCTAAGGATGGTTTTTGCATTTTTCAGTGATTGGGAGAGGACGGGGGAATAAATACATAAAAACAGTATTCATGACATATGAAAATCATATGAAATTCAAATTTCAGTGTCAATAAAGTTTTATTGGAACACAGCCACACTCATTCATTTGCAGATTTTATGTGGGGGAGTTGTGACAGAGACTATGTGGCCCGCAAAGCCTGAAATATTTCCTAACTGGCCCTTAACAGGAAAAGTTTGTTAACCCCTGGCCTAGACCCTTATTGCACTCCGTACCCCATTCTTCACAGATACCTCCACAACAGTCAGCCCCTCTCCCCAAGGCGTGGGACTCTGAGCTTCTGCCCCACCCCGGGGCATAGCAGGTCTAACAGGACCCTGACCGGCCCACACCCCGTGCCCCCAGCCCTGCCGACAATGAGGACAGCCCCGTGACAGAGCCCTGTGAGCTCAGGCTTTTGACTGTCTGGGTACAACTCCCAGCTTCTCCATTTACCACCATGGGCCTCACTCAGGTCCCTCCCAGTGAACAAGGAGTAGTAATAATGCCCACAGAACCGGGCAGATATACGGATTAAATCTAAGGATTTGGTTGCAGGGCTTAGCACAGTGCCCGCCACCCAGTAAACGTTCAGTAAGTGCTAAGATGTAGCTGATGCAGTGCAGAGACAAGGGTGTGATCCCAAAACCTTTCTCAGGGGCGTTCCTCAGAGGGGCTGGCCTGCCTCATGTCTCCAGTTCTCTTACCCACTTTACCTCCCTTCCTACCTCCCGCCCCCTAAATGTTAACAACAGCTTTACATGTGCCCCTTGCTGCCCCTTAAAGTGTTTTACAACTCAATTTTCCTGGCTGTCTAATGGGCATAAGGCTTCCTCCCAAACTACCTGACAGAGCTGCTGGACAAATGAAACAGGGAGAGGGTGTAAGCCGGAGAGCAGCAGGTGGAGGGAAAGGCAGACTCCCCGCTGAGCAGGCCCAGGACCCCGAGGTCATGACCTGAGCAGAAGGCAGACGCTTAGCCAACTGAGCCATGCAGGCGTCCTGTTACTCGTGACTGTTACTATCTTGGAAGCAAAGGAGACTTGAGTTGTGAGTTGAATTGTGTCCCCGCCAAAATATATAATCAAGACCTAACCCGCCGTACCTGTGAACGTGACCTTACTTGGAAATGGGATCTTTGTGGATGTCATCAAGTTTAAGATGAGGTCATACTAGGTTAGAGTGCCTCCGCATGCCATGACTGGTGTCCGCATAAGAGGAGGGAAATGGGGACACGGACACAGAGAGAAGAATGCCATAGGACAAGGGAGGCAGAGGCAGGAGGGATGCCAAGCCACAGAACGAGCGGGACGGCCAGCAACCATCAAAAGCTAGATCCTCCCCTAGAGCCTTCAGAGGGAGCACAGCCCTGCTGACCGACACCTGGATATGCGACTTTCAGCCCCCAGAACAGTGAGACAGTAAATTTCTGTTGTCTGAAGCCTCCAAGTGTGTGGTGGTTACAGGGGCCTGAGGAAACTCGGATGGGGTCCAAGGGAACTCTTACCAGTGAAGCTACCCTCCCCCTGCCCCGGAGCAGCCAGGGTAGAACACGTGCTGTTTACTCTGACAAGGCCGCCTCCTCGCTGGGCCCCCCATCACACCAGCCCCCAGACCATCCTCGGCCAGCAGCATCGCCAGGTCAAGCCTTCCTGCCGGGCCGCCACGAGCACGAGGGGGGTGTGCTGCACCAGGAGCTCAGCTCGGCAGGTTGCCCGGTGGCACGGAGGGCCGACGTCGGCAGGCACCATGCCGGGGGCTTGAGTTCGAGCAAGGCCTTCCTTGTGGCTGGCTTTTGCTTAGTTGCAAAGCAGAGAAAAGGAAGAGAACCCGTTTCAATTAGGGCTGAGATTCTGCATGACACTGAGAGCTCATCAAGCCCTAATGAAAATGAAAAATGACCTCTGATGTCCCCAGAGTCAGAGTTCATCTGTTATTAATGAAACTCACCCCAAAACAGAGCTCAGAGGAATGAGATTCAGACAGATTTTTCTTTTTTTTTAAACAGTAGAAGAAAGTATCCGCCCACTATCTCTGGGCTCTTATTGGCGGATCCATCCCTTTCTCGGAGAAGGTCTCTCCCCAGGCCCAGATTTAATCCAGTTCAAACGCTGCCGCCTCCTCCACAAAGCTTTCCAGGATGCACTCCAACCAGGGCTGGCCTCCTGGACCTGTGATCTATGCTGTCACATGGGCCCCTGGGCTCAGAAGGACCCACATTTGAGTGAATTCTCTGCTGTCACCGGCTTGAAATTCCCGATCATTTTGGGACAAGCAACCTCAGATTTTCATTTTACACTGGGCCCCACAAATTACGTAACTGCTCCTAACTCCAGCCTTCTCCAGCCAACCAGTCAGGGCAACCTCTCCTCCCCCTGGACCTCAGAATACACTACCTACCCATAAATCTCACCAGGATTCACCCCTGGGGTAGTTGTCAAGCAGCGGCTGGAGTGTCGGACACTGTTCTAGGCCGTGTGGCTCAGCAGCAAAGAGTACAGTTGAGTCCCTGCTGTTACGGACCTGACACTCCAGTACGAGGGAGATAAACATAATAAGGGCAGAGTCAAAATCCCCTGACTTTCTCAAAGTGAGCTTCAATTTCTACTTGTATGTCAATTTCTATACACTTGTCACCCCTCCCTACTAGTATTTCAATGGCTCCTGTGATAAAGACCAGAATCCCTAAGTCGGCCTGTGGGGCCTGACACCCCCCACCTCCCCACCCCCAACACCCCAGCCCCGTCTCGTTCTGTCCTCACTGGGTCTCCCCAGACTCACACTCCATATTAGTCTGTGAGGGCTGCCCCAGACTGGGCGGCTGACACAACGGACATGGATTTTCGCACAGCTCTGGAGGCTGGAAGGCCAAGATCAAGGTGTTGGCAGGGCTGGTTTCTCCTGAGGCTCCTCTCTTGGGCTTGCAGGTGGGCCTTTTCAACCTGTATCTTCACGTGGTCTTGGCTCTGTGCACACGCATCCCTGGTGTCTCTTCCTCTTCTTATAAGGATCCCAGTCATATTGGATTAGGACCCCACCCTTGTGACTCATTTCACATAATTACCTCCTTAAAGGCCCCATCTCCAAATGCCATCATTTTGGGGGTTATGGTGTCAACATACCAACTGGGGGGTGGGGATACCATTCAGCCCCTAATACACTCTCTGTGTCACAGGCACAGTTAGTTTGCTCTGCTCCAAATGCTCATTTCATAAACTCCTGTGCATCTCTCAGGTCTCAGGGCCAACCTCACTGCCTCCCAGAAGCCTTCCCAGATTGCCCTGGATCCTCCAACATCTCACCCCACCCTAGCATCCTAACCACCACTCCACCTGGCCACGTGATTCATGGATCCGACTGCGGGCCCCGCTGCGGCTCGGGCTTGCGCTTCCTGTCACATCTCCAGCTCCCAGCCCTGGGCCGGGAACATCAAAGGTGCTTGATTGATAGGTGTTGGACTTACCCTGCCAAGAGGAAACCTGAGCTCCTGATGAGAACAAGCCCCACCTGCAGCCACCCAAGACACTTACCGATTACCGAATACGTGATCAGATAACGGATCCGCCATAAAGACCGCACCAACTCTGTTCGTCTCTCCCAGATTCCTCCCCAGTGGTTTTTCCTCTCCCGCACCCCTCCCCGCACAGTCCCACTCGGTTGCTCTCCCCCACTCCATGTGGTACTTGGGGAAGGCAACGCCCACCCCGAACCGCACAAGAGCCCCAGTAAAAAGATACGTGGAAGTCTTAGGCCTCTGACACGGATCCAAGGACACAGCAGGGAATTCTAGGACGCCAGGACCCAGCGTGGATACGCACGCACACAGACATGCGTGCACCCGCAAACCGCTGCTCTTCACAGCATGCTTCATCTGCAGCCTGTTGTATTCTGAGTGGAGGTAGCCGTCGGAGGTCTGCCCAGGGACGTTTGGCCCTGGGGATCTCATTCAAAGCTGACAAAATAGTGAGAAAAGCAGCTCCGGACACAGTGCCAAGGCCTGGAAATTACTGTACATCGGACACGTGCGTGATGTGTGTGAAAGCAAGCCGACCGTCCCTGGAAGTGAGCGCAGGCAGGGCGGACCTGAACCCTCAGGTGCTGGTGCACGAGCCATGGATCTTTGCCCACGTGCCTCCCACGCTGCCCACGGCGCCTACCAAAGCCAGGTGGTCCTCAAGCCCCGAGGAGACAATGCAGTATCACAGGAGAGACTGTGAAAACACACAAGATTTCCAAAGACGAAGCTGCTGGAGAATCAAGAATAGTGTACAACTGGGCACCTGGGTGGCTCAGTTGGTTAAGCGACTGCCTTCGGCTCAGGTCATGATCCTGGAGTCCCGGGATCGAGTCCCACATCAGGCTACCTGCTCAGCAGGGAGTCTGCTTTGCCCTCTGACCATATCCCCTCTCATGTGTTCTCTCTCATTCTCTCTCTCTCAAATAAATAAATAAAATCTTTAAAAAAAAAAAAAAAAAAGAATAGTGTA